>NC_049990.1:21824126-21825722 GCF_000003815.2 Branchiostoma floridae | reverse complement strand
AAAAAAACGAATGCCTGGAAAGTAATGACTGCATTGATTTGAAATTTGGAGGATATTGATAAAAGCCTTCATACTATGAAGTTGTGCATCGAAATCTGAGTTGTAGCAAGGAGGTTGTCCCTCTTTCAACCTCCTTGGTTGTAGTTATTATTTCTGGGTGAGGCCGAGGACTTACTAATCACCCCTCGTATATGTAAACATGATCCCTTGGATACGTTTACCTTTTCCTCAACTGTTTATTCACTTTCGTAATGAATATCTGGCGAACATGATCCACTTTCCCTTGGATACTATGAACTTTTTTCACAACCGTTTATCTACATTTGTAATAAATATCTGGAGACCAGTTGACATAAAAGGATCTACCTGTGTTACATGGACCAAGGACGTTATATGTATATCTTGCATGGACTGGGTTACGGAAATTACTTTACTGTATGAACATTATGTTACCTGAAGCCACCTGTTTGTGACAGAAAATACGTCAGACAAAATTACGTTTTATCTGCCATTCTAGACTGCTACAATTAACATTTATTTTTGGTAATTCTATCTTTATGTACCTGTGCATATTTTCTAGAGTCACGATATGCCTGTGACGTTGGTCTGGTGTAGAAGTGTGTGTAAAAAAACCTGTGTATCATGTATTTGGTATCCAATTGAAGAACAATATGTGCTGTTTTTCCCCTGCTATAGTCCAGGATGAGTTACATGAGTACTTTGCACTACATGTTGAGTGGTGCCAACCTGGACTGCATCTCTCCCCAAGTCCTCTCCAAGCCCGGAGTGACGGAGGCGAGAATGTCAAAGCATTCACCTCACGTCTCTGGTGGTCTCACAGCGACGTCTATCAGGTCTGGTCAGTACTGCAGCATGTTGTTATTGCAAACGATAACTTTATCTTCGGCACTCAGTTAAACTTTAATACAGATGTAGACTCAGCGTCTGGTTATATCAATATCAGAATTTAATTCTGCCTGGTAGATTAAATACATAATGATTGACAGTTGATAATCTTTAGCATTCTGTTTTACGAAACATGATATCAAAAGGGAAAAATTATAGCTTTTGAGAGAGGACATTTTGGCTTTTCAGTTTCTAACTGAAATGTCAATCCTATTGGTATCTAACTACTCAGTGCACTACCTTGTTGTGGTTGACACTTTTGCCAATCCAATTGTAAGTTACAGATACAAGTAGATGTTTGGGTGAATCATGCTATATGATGTATGTAGAAAAAGCTAGTCTTCGTATCCCCAAACTCACTCTGTCCACTCTATGAAGCCCTTTCTCATAGATATACATGTATTGGGGGTCTAGCCTGACTAAAGTAAGCTTATAGCAGCTTTTCCACTTGCCAGGCCCCCATAACGACTTGAGTCCTTGACAGCGAATCTCCCCTAACGTCTGCTTGGAGATTAACAGAGCTTGCATGCAGTCTCATTCCTGAGCCCTGTCCCCGTATACTTTTATATATACACAATTGCTTGTGTGGTGATCATTACTTGCTTGGAAGTACTAGCTTGGTTAGGCTAACTGGTAAGGCCTATTGGTAATTAGCTTACATGAACTAACAAAGCTGGCATCTTAAGCTAT
>NC_049990.1:21823740-21823832 GCF_000003815.2 Branchiostoma floridae | reverse complement strand
TCAGTGTTGAGCAGAATCAGAGCAAAAACTCTGCAAAATATACCTACATACAGACCGCAGTGATGTGTGTGGATTCCCATCTCGCAAATAGC
>NC_049990.1:21821363-21823563 GCF_000003815.2 Branchiostoma floridae | reverse complement strand
AATATCAGTGTACCGCTATATAGTTCTTCATTGGTAACACGGTATAATTCCACTAGCAGTACATTGGTTAATTCTCTGTATAATCTAGAATTTGCCAGTTTATTGTCATTCTTACCTTTAATTCTTCTTATATCTAGAAGGCAATTAGTATAAGTTTGCACATGGATATGTCGTATACAAGACACTTTTAAGTACACAAGACAAAGTACATTGCTCAAGTTACTCATAATCATAAAAGTCCAGTAATAAGTATAATGGGAATTAGGAATGAAAAAACACAAGTTTTTCCTTCAATTTTTAGTGTTTAAGTACTGCTTTCTTTTCAGATTTCTTTTCTTTTCAGAAAAAAATGTTGCAGAAGAGAGTGCATGGTAACATTATTTTTTTCAGTGTTGGAGATATCTATGGTTGTCAGTTCAAGCCAAACATCATGTCAATTATGTGATGGAACGATTTGTCTTCCCGTAGAAATACAAATCAATCATCTAATAAAAATCACTGAAATACTACCTAAATGTTCATGCTTCAAATAAGTTTCTTGTGTCAGTCCTTTTCCCACTGATCCCTATACACTGGAGGGATGGGGTAGATTATTTGTGGCAATCAGTTAGTATGATTTAGTATGGACCCAGCAATTAGCAGCACTCTGCACAAAATTGTAGCATGAACTGATTCAGAACAAAATGACTACAAATCCCTGAAAATAATGCTGAGGATCATGACAGCCAAAGAAAAGATTATGTCTTGCTTAAAACAGTCAGTAACGCTCAAACTCAGTGTTACATACTTAATACATGTAGTACATGAATGAGTAAGATTATAAAATAAATACTGGACTTCAAAACTACCCCTACCCTACCCCTACCATAACACAGTTCCTTGCCTGTCTACATCAACAGATACAAGGCACTACATCATAACCTACTAGTTTACATTTCTTACCAAGTTGTCAGTGGATAGAAGACAAGAAAAGTGCCTCTCCAAAACAGAGAACAAACAGCAGGCTGAGCTACACTTGTTTTCAAGAAGCCACTTTTTTCATTGACAGATTTTTTTAGGGTTTTATCCTTGTATGTGGTTGAGGCATGCCTTGACAGTGACACACCGTTTTAGCTGAAGTAGTTTGAGATGAAGAAGATAGCTTAGTTGCTGTTGGTATGGCTCAAGATAGAAAAGAGACAACAAGTAGTATGTACTAACAACCAAGCAACAATGGAGAATGTATAAACAATGCTTAACACAGACATTCCTCAAGAGTTGTGGCTGTTTTTGAAGGAGGCAAATTTTTAACAATTATGTTTCCAAGTTTTGCACTGTTCCCAATTGGAACACAACCTTTATGCTTGGCATAAGTAAAATATTTTCCAGTTTGCTGGTCACATCCGAAGAAACAAACTTGTAAAAATAAAATAAAAAGCGCTGTCAATACTTAAGACATTTGACACATGGCTTGTAAAAATGCCCATCTAACAACAGAAACATTTCACTGGCATTCCAAGCATGAAAGGTCCAACAATATGAAAACCAATCATCATGAAGAGCAATTGATTTTTTTAGCCAATCATAATCCTTGGTTCAGGTAATGAGATTTTCGCATTGACCAATCATAGGCCTTTCCTTCTTTGCTGTTCACAAAGTGCAAGTTTTTCATAATATCACATTTCCATATGCTTCAATGCCCTCTCCTTGGAAGCAAAAAACAGCAATTCCAATTTTAAGCACATTCGCATGACGGAAAGTAGAATTAGTTACTTCATACTGTTTAACGTTTTTAGTCAATAGCTATTAACTATACAAGGATGTTGAGTTAGACTTTATGCTAATGTTCCTTGTATTACTGGCAGTTGTATACCAAGTCTTCACATTGCCGCACTTCTTGTTGACATAGACGGATTTCATAGTGACCTAACACAGCCATTCTGTCATCATTACATTGCATCTTTTGCTTACCAGCCTCTGAAAACCCTACCTTCCCTCTCGTCAAAAATACTACCTTTTCAATAATTCATTCTGTACGTATTCACAGTTCTGTACAAAAAGGGGTCCTTCCGTGTCCTACATTGCTTCTCTACTATCTACAGGTAACGCTGGGTTGGAGCGTTGCCCCTTCCCTATGACGTTGTGGTTGGTGGCTGGTTCTGTGAGGGGGGAGGCTGGAGTGTGTTTAGCTGTTCTAGGACGTCCGAGCTGGCGTTCTGCT
>NC_049990.1:21818436-21821263 GCF_000003815.2 Branchiostoma floridae | reverse complement strand
AAAAAACACCTTAGTTAGTTAGTACGAGACTAAAAGCTTTTTGGTGAACTAACAGTCGGATTTTCAGTAAATGTAACAACGACTTATGCATTGTGATCGTCGACTCATTTTTGTGCACTATATTTCCTTGAGCCATCATGTGCGTGTAGTTGAGACCAAGCATTTTCACATACACATTTACAAGGTTAACGAATCTACATTGTGTACATCTAGGTATGCCCCAACCTCCTAACTTTAAAAGAGCCTACACTTTCCTACTAGTTTGCCCTTTCGTCAACAATCTGATCATGAATCTGCATTCCCCTCACAAATCTGTTCCAGTGGCATGTTTGTAATGGCCTTTGACATTTCCCCCTCCCATTTTGGCCTATTTCACAGCGTGAGACAAGTTTGGTTAGCCTCATTATCATGATGTCTGAAAAGACCACTTGTGAAGAGAACTGGGTCTCACATGGAACAACACGCGGGATGAAGTACAAATGTAATCACCAGAGAGCTACTCCAACTTCAAATTCATCTTTTCTTAGAAGAAAATCATAGGTATTGCCCAATTTTGTAAGAGATTTATTCATATCATTGTTCTCCATCTACAACTTTGGGAAGTTTTTGTTTTATTTTTTTTTTTTTTTTGGTATCAAAATGCTTCATTTATTTGGTGCACATCTTTTCTACAAAATAAAATAGACCTTTTGGGTTTGATAGAAAGATCAGAATAATCAGTTCAGTTCAGTTTACTAGTATCCTTGTAGTACGTCCTTGTAGTATAGTATATCTTTTATTCTAAAATTAAAGATATAATACTGTCTGCAATTTCATCTTTTGCGGTACATTTCTTGCCTAAAATCTTTACAAAATGCTGACACATCACAAGGATTACTGAAACTGAATCAATGGCCATTAAAACTTTACTGAAACATGGACGGAGCTTAAAGTGGTGCATTGGGTTAATCTTCTCATTCATCTGTCCACCAAATCACAGTAGAGGGGATTTTTCTGTCAGGAAAACGTATGATACAAATGTGTCAGCCATGAAGATGAGATGTTAGGGGGTTGATTGACTGCTGTAATGGATTAAAGGATCAAGAGAAATAAATCCCTGGTAATCCAACTCGTTACTCAAGACTGGCTGTCAGATACAGGTCACATAAGAAGGTAGTCATAGTGCATTCAAATTTGAAATAAAATGTGAACAGGGAAATACATGTTTGGTTCTTGGTATTTTTGGTTATTAGTTATTGGGTGGGCCAACTACTTTCTCTTGGCAGCCAGGGGCTGAATTGTGAGGGACTTACAATAGGCAGGGCTGTATCACAAGGGTCTGGAGCGGCTGCCATTCGGCGCTAACTCGGGTACAACTGTCGCAAGGGTCTGGAGCAGCCGCCATTTGGCAGGTTTTGAACCACTTACACTGGGAAGGACCCCTACCCTTTTCAATATCATTTGGATATCATAAATGGATTAGCACCCAAAAAAAATCAAATATCAAAAATGCTTCGAGGGTTATCAAGTTTGGTGCACTGAACCAGAAGAATATACATGCAACATACAGAGTTCTCCCTCATATTGCAAAACAGTTTTAAAACTAGGATCAAATGCTTGTTGCCAGATTCCATTCTCCACACAGGAAGGTCAAATAACCTATCATTTCCAAGCTGATGACACAGGAAGTGATGGAATGATAGATCTTGGTTGACTGGTCTTCAAACTGGGATAATGTCTGGGACAGCTTTTTATCTGTGAAGGTCACAGTAATTGGCGGAATTAGATGATCAATATTTCAACTCATAAGAACCAAGGCCACTTATGTTAAATCATATCAATTTGCAGTCTGGGTCATACTAACTCACTAGAGACTTCTCAATAACTGTCTGAGTGGTTGGAAGTGTGTGTAGAATTCCCTCACTATGAGTGCTTCAGAAATTCAACTAAAGACTGTGCTGTCTATCCTTTTTGACTTATGCAAAAAACCTATGCAAAATGCGGGTACACATTTCAACACCTGCAATTTTGTAAGGAACCACCTTTGTAAATAACGTCCTTGGAACAACAAAAGGAAACATTCCATAGTTGGACAACCACTTCTTTAGAGTGATCAGGTTGATTTCAACCATTCTGACAACCCGTAATTTTTACAGGTGACAACAAAAGAAGGTATTTCATGCCCTGATGTCCCTCCCTTTTGTGAGGTGCGAATGTTTTTCATACCTTTTCCCCAGCCAGCCTTGAGCTGTTTACACGCCACAGGTACTGTACTTTGTACTTGTTGATGAATGGCTAGTGCCAGTGTAAATAGGTCAGACCTTGCATAACAAGGTATGGGTACCAAAAGTTCACTGGCCGCATGTCCACATTGAATTAGAGTGATCTATTAGATCATTTGGATGGAAAGAGGAACTGTTTTAACATGTTGGTTCCTTCCCCACGAGTTTGTACAAGACATTATCAAGAAGAAATATCCAGTTGGTTCAAACATGAAATCTATCTTGCCAAAGCTGCAGGCACTGACTCCTAGTAACGTTTGAACTTTGTACACCCAATGTTTTCTGGCACTAGAACTGGGCTGGCTATCAGTTACACAAGTTTATTGACCCTGAAAACACACATTAAGGTGCTGACAACATAAAATTTGATTGTTATGCATGTGTAATGCTAATAGCTCTTGCACTTCTTCTCTTCATGATTTCGTGTTTTTTTTTTTTAAGCTACACATCTCACAATCTTACCCCAAAGCAATAAAGCTATGGAGAAACTACCCATGCAAGCAGTTGGTTTCCTTGTCATTTGCCATTATGTATTTGTCCTTTGCAGCTGGAGTCACGTCTAGAGC
>NC_049990.1:21806104-21818336 GCF_000003815.2 Branchiostoma floridae | reverse complement strand
GTGAAAATATGTAATCCTGCGTGCAGTGCACAAAGACAAGCACACACACACAAAAGGTGGTGTTAAAAATACCTTAAAAAATGTTACCTTAAAAAGGTGAGGACTGTTAAATCATTCATAATAGGAGAAACATTTCTCTCAAGATGCAAAGCACCTGGCATTCTTGAGATCAAAGGTCTGAATGCAGCGACATGTTTTGTAATGCATGTGTTCAATTATTCATGCCAATAGAGGTGTTGTTGTTCTGGAAATTTCTACATACATTTCAATGCAACTTACCTGTCACGAGCACAGTCTCAACTTGTTTTTGACAAGGTTAGAATATAACATGTCTTTCACGCTTAATTTTCATGCTTTTGATGGGATATAACAGTAATATTTTTATGCAAATGAGACAGACACAGGTCCTATTGAAAAACACAGTGCATGTGTTCCAATGGGAATAATAAAACTGGCTTACCATAGCTTGTTCTATCTTGTTGTCTATTGCCACCACGTTGGGAGCATTCGTAGCACTGCAGAAAACACAGGAGAGAAGCTTGGGTTAATATCATGTTACCATACACCAATATACATCAAAGGCTACATTTACTTCCTCATTGTCTGGCCAAAATATCAGGCTACAAGCACCTCCTTTGCACTGACCTTCCACAATCGCAAGAACTATTTTCTGTTGCTTTCTCTGCCACCTTGAAATCCTGAACCCCCTCTGTCCAACAGGCATGTGGAGATAGATCAGGAGTTCTGGGGATATCTTGTAGAAATTGGATACTGAATGTTGTGGCGGCAACCGTGGCTTTCGGGTTGCAGTCCATGTTGTACAACACTTCCATTGGAAAAGGCTCAGTCCCCACTTTACTGCCACAAAAATTGCTCAAACACCACGGAAATGGTTTATCCACTCTTCAAAGGTCAAACTGGAAGTGTATTTTTCCTTCTGGCTGCACAGTGAAGCTGAACCTAAGAGCTGTAACCCACACGTCCGTACCCTGCCCTCACAGGCTACTGAATACACATGCAGGGAGCCAAGTCATTGCATCATGGAAAATTCCAGGTCAGGGGTGGACGACCTCATAAGCTATTGTTCCCAGGTAGAAATGGGCGGTGGCCTCAGGCGACGGCCCAACGGGGTTTGTTATGGTAAACCTATCCAAACACATATCAATTAATATGTTGTCTAAAAAACAAGGCTTTGGAAATGGTTGTTGTGATACAATTGAAACATATCAAGCACTAACCCAGACTTTCAATGAAATAATCTCCACCAGTACAAAAGCAGATAGGAACATGACTCAGCATATCTTAAAAAATAATAAAAGATGACAAAAACAACATAACCATACCTACTCAAGGTCCTCATATAATAATCCAAGTATAGCATAAAACAAGCTCTTACCCTAAAGATATAATATTTGTCTACAGCTATATATACCTTGTTGTAAGAAGAATGCAGGAAAGTCTCCTAGGCTGCTCACTTATATATCTATGATCATACACACTAGTAATGCTGTTGTCATCCCTTCTCACTTCCATACCCCTGCACACCGCTATACGGTACTGTCATATACTAGTCTGAGCTCTCCGTCTTCCCAGGGGAATCACTACTGAATAAAACATTACTGGTACCCACACAACTGGCCTGGCCAGGACATAAACAAGTGGAGGCTTTTCTGTCCAGTAAAGCTTTGCTAAACCTTGACATTCAGGCATAGCTGACCCAAATTTTGGACATTTACGTCATTTTTCTGTTTTGCATCGTTGTTTTCTTCAACCAGATTGAAGGAAATGAGTTAATAACGAAAGCAAAAATAAACCGAGACTAAAAGTAATGGGATGACTCATGTTGAAGGGTGTGGCCCAGACTGCCACGGGAAGAATTTATTTGCTGCGCCCACTTCACGACTTGGAAACCAGTCAAGTTGTAAACACGAAACAGTTTCATGGAAAGGTGCTAAACATAGTCAAAAAGCATGGAAACAAGAGATGTATCATGTAGTATAAACTAATTGTGTATCAAAAGCACTGCTTTTTTCAACACTGGATATATTAAGAATCATTAATCAAAAGACATTCGCTAAGAGTTATAGGAATTCCTATTTTTTAAGCGTTATATTGGTAATCATTATTCACGATATCAGGTTTTAACGCTTATTGTAAATAATAGATTGCAATAATTCCACAAAAACTACCATATTCATTTTTTATTTACACTTTTCAACCCTTTCTCCTGTCTAGTAGTGTGTATGAAAATTGTATCCAACCTATTTCACCGGAATTTAGGCCGACTTTAGACAGACAACACTTTCATAGTCGTGCGACTGTTGTTGTCAACAAAGTTGCCGGCGACGATAATTTTAGGCTGTCTAAAGAGGATCAAAATAGTCGTGCGAGGGTTTTTATGGAATCATCGTGCGACCACCTCGGACCCAGTCGCGCGACCCTTCAGCGGGGGGTCCGCGACTATTCCTCACATGTCTAAAGTAAAATCGTCGCCGGCGACGGGACTGGATCATATGCTAATAAGCCTGCAGCATGTTTTTTTCTATTTGAAAGGGCATTTTTCTCCGTAAATATACATGCAGTCAGTAATGGAAACTTATTTTTGTCATCAGAAACTGCCTGTTCCAGCGCAATGCCCCACCACCAGTGGCTACATCCTTCACGGATACTAGTAGTAATCTGTAATACCACCGGCGGCCACGAACGCCAGGTTTAATTCCAGATTTTCCCGTCTCTGTGTCATTCTTTGTTGGGGACAATATTTGTTTGCAAGCAAAAGAATAGTAATCTGCTGCATGACGAAAATGAAGAATTCTCCCGCCATTTTTAATTTGTAAGCAAGAGGTCACTGTGGGTCACGCACGCACGCACCGCAGTGGAATCCTGCGCCGCGGGTGTCCCGCAATACTCTGAACGCATGTCTAAAGACAACCGTTGCCCACAACGAATAGTCAATAACAGTCGCACGACTATATACGTGTTGTCTGTTTGAAGTGGGCCTTAGTCGTATGACTGCAAGAGGTAAGTGTTGTTTGTCAATGTTGAATAAACCATTCAAATATATCCAAGCAAAACAGGACTATGAATTTCCGTTGTAATCTATCAAGACAAATCATACTAGTATGATAGTAGTATCCATTCTGAGAGGCTACTGAATAGAACAGGTTCCTTGCTGGGCTTAAAAAATAAGAATGCCCACAGGTATCCCACCAGGGTTCTACCCATCACGCAGCAGCACACGTGAAGCCCTACTTATATTCCACAGGCTTCTTCCAAAGCCTCAGAGAACTACGCAGTCTCCTAATTGAGTTCCGTAAGTTTACTCCAAGCCAACATGGGGCCATACTACACAGAAAACACTTTGGGTTATCTTCGACTGATGTTTAAAGGGCATGCCTGTAGAGGAGCCAGTGTGTGTGTACTTGACGTTAATGGAGAACAGTTCATGCGGATGGGAAAACGGCAGGGAGCGTGCGGGCGGAACCTGGGGTTTATCCTTTGCAAGCATATCAAGTAGAAAAGAGAGATATCTTGGCCATAGTATGTACAGAATACATATAGAAAAAAATTGATTTTGTGAAAACGTTTCAAGATCCATACCCTATGTACAGGTGGAACTTGGAGTTTATCCTTTGTAAGTACATCAAGTGGAGAAGAAAGATATACTGTTTTGGCCATAAATGTACAATATGTGTTTAGAAAAATTATTTTGTGAAAAAATTGTAGATCCACACGCTATTTTACACTTACAGGTATTACAAATTAAGTTGATTCAATCAAATCAAGTTTGCTGTATGTCCACATGTACACTGTTTTAGTATAATTTGAAATTTCCCATTCATATTCTCAAACACATCACCATTTAACTAATACTAATAGACAAACGTACATGCCAAGTGAGACTTAAATTCGTTTCAAGAATCAATTAGTTGACCTTCAGAAGGTTTAGGCAAGGTAGTTAGTTCCAAAGGTTCTCCGCCCACCAAGGTTATCTATGTATAGTTGACCTTTAACGTGTAGGTGGTGTGGAAAACATGTTGACGTGAACAGCATCTAGTAAAACATCACTGGCTACTTGGAAGTCAGACCTACCTCGTGCACAAATTACACGGCAATTCCAAACATGCAACTTATAAATTTGGCTTGCCTAGGCACAAGGAATGATTGTGGGGTAAATATTCTGTTCCAGAAAGTTTGTTCATACAATTTTGCAATTTACAGTGTCGAGAACTTAAATGCCCATATGTCCTCGACAATTCTAGATCGAATGAATCTCGTATGAAGTCTACCTGGAAGTCATTCAAATGTATAAGGCATAATCAAATCACACAGGCACCAAACCACAGTGACAACATATTAATGTTAAAAATTTCCATCGATAAATAACTGTTGCCATTGCATCGATAAATAACTGTTGCCATTGCATGTCTGTATGGCATTGCAAAAATGGAAGTAGCATTTGGTAAACCATGAATACATTGTAATTACATAGAATATGTTTTCAGTTGGCACCAAGTAGAATCTGTAGATGACATATCAACATATCTCGATAATACATATATTAGAAGGGCAATTTGGTGGGCGAATTTAACTGTATATTACTATATTAACTGTATGCATAGATTATAAATAATTGAGCACTTTCTATACCACTTAGGTAACTCAATATTTCTCAAGGTCTTAATTAAAAACATACATCATTACGTCTTTCATATTGCTAAATGAATTTTAGATAATGAATAAATACTTTTATGTTCAAATCAATTTTCTGAAAAGATGTTTCAAGAAAGTAAAACCACTTATTATAATTCTTCAGAAGTATTCATGCAAGGAAGTATACATTTATGCACAACAGCACATGTAAGACATGTGCGCACACACACATGACTGAACATATGTGTATGTATCGAGTGGACATACCTGGTCAGACTTTTAATGTTTGACGTCAATAGGGTCAAAAGGCCAGACCTCCTGTGTTCCACCTGTCTGTTTAGTGTAATGTACACTAATTATCTATAATGATTGTTACATCACAGGCATGTAAACTAGGACAGCAGCCCCATACCAGTATGCTATCATATACACAGGTCATGCAAAATTCACCATATATTCACCTTATCATTACAAGACTTAGTATGACTGATGACACAAACTGCTGGGTTTTTAATCTCTGAAAGTGTTCAATTATTTTCAGCTTATATAACAATCAGTGGTCAACCACATGACATAAACAACTGACCATTTAACCTCTGCTGGAGGGTGAAATCTTTCACATTCCAGCCTAATCACATGATTAGCAATCAATATATCATACTTTATAAGACACTTTTGGTCATTTGTGGTAGCATTTCAGAGGTAAAGTCATGCATTTAGCAAATAATGTCACTGGAGTTATGATTTAGCAATTTGTAAAACCTATACGTAATTATGATCCATACAGTATACATGAATGCTAGTAAATATGAAATTGTATATTAAATAATTCAAAACATATTATGATTTCGTGGTACTAACTGAACTTAAAGTTCTTTACATAAAGAAATGAGATGTCATGCCAAATGTTAATTTACTGCTCATGATATTCATATCAATATAGGATATGGCCTGTGATAAATAACTTGACCATAAAAGACAATAATGCTAGTTAATGTTACCATTGATAAAGCAGTTGAGGGTCGCAGATGGGACCATTATCTATACATGAATACAGACTTCTGAGCACGATTTTGCCGTTAAGGGTTCATTAATACTGATTGTGGATCCTGTATGTATAATTAAGCTGTACAGCTGAGACCATTGTAACACCAGTGATTTTCAGGCTTAGCAAGGCCCCACACGGACAGAACATTAGAACTCGGGCCAAGACCGCAACACCTCTCTTTGATGTGCGCCTCAATGTAATTAGTGTTCTACTTCGGAAGTTAACGAGGCAATCCGGTTTCATCTGTTAGGGTAGTTCAGAGGTTCGGAGTAGAGGCCAACTACAACACCTCCCTTTGATGTAAGCCGTAATGTAATTAGTTTCCCACTTCGCAAGTTGATGAAGCAATCCGGTTTCATCTGTTAGGGTAGTCCGCGAGTCAGAATGCAATTTGCTGGCAGCGCACAAATCTTAAGACGTAGATAAGAATCTTTTAGAAAATGAGAAATACGAGCCCTGCTCTTGAGATTCAACTTGCACTACGCCAACGCAAGGGAGCAGAATTTCTGCATATCCTTTTTATTGATCTGGGCCCCTCTTGAAGCAGTGACATAAATTCTTACATCTTGTACTCTCCATAGAAGCCTATGACTCTAACCATTACCTTCACCAGTAGTTTAAAGATCATCTTGATAAAAAAACTGCATCTAAATGGTCCAAATGACCCCGTTGCCTAGATAAATGCCCAAACTGCGCACATGGTACAACACGTTTCCTTGCAAAAATATTGATTCTCCACAGGATATCTAGGACATGAGATAAAAAAGAGGCGGTGCTCGACCATTTAACGGCCTTGGAGGGCATTACAAATTGTCATGATGGATGTAGTTGTGTTTTACAAACTAGGCTACTGACAAACTCCCTTAGTGCAGGTCATGCTCTTGCATATGCAAGTTGCACTCAAAGTTCACACGTGGGTCGGCCTCTATCAATCTTAGCTTGTGTCATCTGTGGGAACTTTCAGTACCAATAGTTAGAGCAACGAGAAACCAGTGATAGTCATACTTACTAGAAAAATATGCCTGTTTTATAATAAAAGTATGCCAGAACTAGAAAATGACAAATGCTAGCAAAGCAGATCCTTTTTCTTAAAACTAATATGGTATGTGCTGATACGTGTTTATGTAATCTAGTTCCAATCTATAATGGAAGAAAAACCTTTATAAGTTGTAAAGGGAAATATACATTAAGTGTGATATTGCCAAATGATGCTGGATTTTACCAAGGAGACAAAACACTTTGACTTACATGTATATCACCAGTGTGCTGACATAACATATATTGACTACATACTTAGGATGCCATCAGTAAAAACAATAATACACATTGACATTGACACTGGAGCAAAGCAGCCAAAACCAGTTCAGACCAGTCTGCCTAAAAGGGAAACGCTACATAAAAACACTGCATCGCTATCCTACCTACAGATTACTTATGCACTGACATGCCCATTCAACTAGTAATGAAACGTCAATGAAGGTTAGACATCTAGGGAACCAGTTCCAAAATCATATCCAGTACTGTTGCTTGAGTAACAGCTTTTTGGCATAACTAGTAGTGAAGATTCCATTTCATGAGGAATATTTTGCTTTAATTTCAATGCTGACTGCTTTACACGAAATCAGAAACTATAGCTTTTTGACAATCATAGAGTGAGCACAGCTAGCCTACATAATGTAGTCTAACCACGTCAGCGAAACCAAGACAGAAATGTTGTCTTGTGGGCATGAAATATTACCTGCCATACAAAGTATGCGTCTGGAAGGCTAAAATTTAGAGAACTGCCTGATGACACATAAAATGTATGAAATTTAAGGGTATAGCTTCTTGACTATTATCAAGTGAGCGCAGAATGCCTAGTCTAACCATGTCGAGACAGAAATGTCATCAAATTGTCTTGAGTTGTGGGCATGAAATATTGCCTGCCTTGCACTAACTTACTAAGTATACATCTGGAAGGCTGAAATTTCAAAAGAACTGTCTGATGTCACATAAAATGTAGTTTGTATGAAATTTAAGGGTATAGCTTCTTGACCATTATACAGTGAGCGCAGAATGCCTAGCATAACCACGTCAGTGAAAACCAAGACACAAATGTCATCAAATTGTCCTGTGGGCATGAAAAATTGCCTGCTTTATACTAAGTATACATCTGGAAGGCTGAAATTTTAGAAGAACTGCCTGATGCCACATAAAATGTACAGTTTGTATGAAATTTAAAGTAGCTTCTTGACCATTATACAGTGAGCACAGCAAGCCTAGCATAACCACTTCAGCGAAAACCAAGACAGAACTGTCATCAAGTTGTCTTATAGGCATAAAATATTGCCTGCCTGGCAATAAGTATACATCTGGAAGGCTGAAATTTCAGAAGAACTGCCTGATGTCACATAAAACGTACAGTTTGTATGCACGGTGAAGGTTGAAGAGACAGAAATATTGATTAGAGATGAGATGGATGGCCTTTCAGCACCAGGGATAAATGCACCTCAACACGCAACTGGACTGGTGCCAACATAATCCTCCAGTTTCCAACATCTCAAGACACGGGCTGAATGCACAAAGACATCATCAAGACAAACCTTTGCATCATGCAGAAACTCTTTCAAAAAGGCTTTATGAATGTTAGCTTGAACTTAGGCAGACAGAATATTTATTTTTACATCATGCAAAAACTCTTTCAAACAGGCATTATGAATGTTAGCTTGAACTGAGGCAGACAGGCTATCATTCACTCTGAGCCCCGAGTCACAGTGATTTGAACTGTGACATCCCTCAAAGGTTTACCTGTTTGGAATCTATGACAAACTCTACATCTGCCACAGCCAACGGGAACAGATAAGGGCCTCCAGCTGAGAAAATTTAAGACATGTACTTTGCCGTTAAATACCCTGAAAGCCAGAAGTATATGCTGTGGAGGCTGAGGTTTGTCATTCCCAGATCCTGTTCCTGATTTCCATCCATTACTACCTTAACTCAGACAGTTTTATCTTGAGGAAGTACTTATAGTGCTATACCAGACCCACTACACATTTCTCTCTACATCCTTCAGGCAAAATTTCCCATTTAAGAGAGGAACTGGGCATTTGGGAACCATGATAAGAGTGGGAGATATACGGAAATGTGCTTTCCTTGGCAGTGATTTTCCTGCATAGGGGTTCTTCCACTAACTCTCAAAGAAGGGGATCCAGTGAGGGCTTGTTCTTGCAACCAACTGTGATTCTTGTATGGAGTAAAAAAAAAAGAATTCTTGAAAATTCTTGAAAGCCTTACAGACTACTTTCTTCAAACACCATGAAGTGAAATCAATTCTGCACACTTTCAGAGTTAGCAACTAAAATTCTTGTGACACTCTAGCTGTAGTCTAAAAATATTAAATTTTCATTCCTATCTACTTCAATTTCAGCAGCTGTAATTTTCCGGAACGGTGCTCGATAGTATTACATACGCCTATGTATACAGTCATTTTCTAGATTACAGCGATGTAGAAAAACTTTCATCTGTGTCTGGACCACCTGTCGTGGGCTTTGTGTGCAGATGGTATCTTGGTAATAACAATTTCCTGACTAGAAGTTGCAATGAAATGAAATCTGGTATTCCGCCTACACACTTGTAATGTATAGTTCACATTGTGGTAGTTTTATGGTTTGGAAGTGGAACTACATGTATCTTCAAAGCTGGATTTGCCTACTGAAAACAGCATACAGCAAATCTAACAACCTTTATTGGTGCAGACTACATCATTATGCAGAATACAGTGTTTTACGAGATACCATTTTTTAAATGTGTTGCTGTGTATATGTAGAAGACACCAGCTCAGACAATAGCAAACTTTTGTTCAAAGTAACTGAACTTGAGACAATTAGACAGTCGCTCGAATGTTCCAAATCATAAATACTTTATAAGCTTCTACTGTATATGGGTCAATACCTTTCTTTATGGTATAACCACACCCTTTCCCAAGAGGAATAGCTGACACGTACGCACCTGTATAGCCGACATATTTTCATTTCTTATAACAGTTTTTACACCTTTAGAATTTCACACTTTGTTGATGACATTGTAAATATCTACAACTGTATTCCTTGGTCCTTTTCTGGGAGAAAAACGCCAGTTCAGAATACATAAGCAAGCTAAGGTTGTCAGCAACTCAGCACTAATTCTTAAACATACTCCTAGTTCTGAAAACTCTCAATAGTAATCAGTGAGGCTCTTTGCGTCTAGAAAAGTCAGAGTTAAGGGCTTAAGCACACTGCTAAGATATCCATCATCTTAAGTCACAAGACAAGTGGCAATCCCATGTGTAGGTAGAAAGTACCTCGGGCATGACTGGCTTTTAATACCCTGCTTTATCACACTGTACAGGCAGACACTTCCAACTAAGCAAAGGAAGAACCTGCCCTTTACTTAGCCTAAGAACATGAACACACCATCAGTAATGGAGAAGACTCCTTATCACCTGAAACAGGCCGCCACCTGCCGCTACATCTTAAGACTCCGTGTCAAAGGGGCACGTCTGTGTTACAAGATTACCACAGCGCATTAAGGTTGACACCATACTTCATCAGCTATATGGAGGTTCAAAGCCTTTTAAGCTATTCCATATTCATAATGATGCTATTCCACATTGAGGTGGCACTGCAAGGTGAATTTGCCCATGTAAAATGCATCCGTCTTGCTTTAGAAGTCTAAAAATACCACACTTATAGTTCACATGACATTCATATGTAAAATCCACATCCGTTTCTTTGCAATTTACTTTGACTGATCTTCCCAATGCATTCCTCCATGTATTTTAAGTGCATAGCAATCCAAGACCTTCAAAGAAAGGATCTAAATATTCATAAAGCTTTAAAGGCTCGGAGACTGGTAATAGCCCTCTTAAGAATACGAAACTGCATTTGGTTGCAATAAAATGAGCCTTCGCATCTTAAGGGATTTTACAAGGAAAAGAAGATGCGCCTATTTAGAAAATTGGAAGATGGGAGATAACACATTAATGAAGACACAAAGCAGAAGGCCCAGGAATCCATTTCGCATTATATCCAGATTGCATCCCTGCAATTTTGTTGGTAGCAGTTAGATGATAATAACTATAACATCATTTACATTAGGTATCTACCACAGCATGAATCTCCATACCAGTTTCTTAACATCAAAAGATTTAAGAATGATTTCTTGAGAATTTGCATTCAAATCCAAGTCAACTGAGGATAGCCTTTGATATGCAATGAATTCTTCAGGGGAAAAAGCAATTTTCTTGGAACTAGCCGAAGGTCTCTTGGCATATGGAGGTATGGGGACAAGATTTCCGTTAGCTGCGTTATACACACTGTCATCTTCAGATTTAGGACTCTATTATACACATACAATTTGGTAGTAAATTAAACAATTATACACATATTTAACTATTCAAATCATCTTGATAGATTTGTATGATGAACATTTCTTATATGTACCCTAGACATTTATTGGAATTATTGTAACATGGATGATTTAAATGTGAATTCTACCTTTTCTATCAAATGACAAGTATATGGTTCATTATGGAACATATAAAAGGATTAAAACAGACATCACAATAGTGTTGTAATGAAATATATCTCTGAATATGAAATCAACTCTGTAGAAATTCAAGAAAATAATGCCACAAAAAAAAATGCTACAAAATGATTTCGCATACTTAGGTAAAGAAACATTATGCTTGAGGTATTTAATAGAAAGGAATTCTATTGAGAAAAGACTTGATATGTAATATTTATGGAATATACTTCAAGGCGTCAAGACTACGCAGCTAAAAATAGACCAGTTCTTGAGTACTCCTCCTGAATACCAACAAGAACATCAACATGCAAAAGGAAAACCAAAGCCCACAAGCACTACACGATTTCCTTCCTACCTGTTAAGCAGTAAGAGAAGGCTGACATATGCAGGGTCCACATTATTGTTGGAAAAATAGGGGATGCCGAGCTCCGTCTTAAAGGTGGCGTCCGTCATATGATAGCCATTGTCCAGCTTCATCTTCAGGTACTTCATGTTGTCCGGTCCTTTAGTTATGCTCCCCATGTTGACAGTACTGGTCAGCAGGACAGACTAAGTCTGTATCCTTGTCTCTTGGATATATAGGGAAATTTCAGGAAGAAGTTCTTTGATTGCTGTAGCGTAGAGGAGCAGATTCCTACATCCCAGCACACCGTGGCGGCACCGTCTGCACACTGACTACAAGATCCAAAGTTGTTGCGGCAGTTGAAGGTTTGGGAGCCGTGCGCTGATTGGTGGGGAATACGTAATGCCCCTGCTCATCCTCCGTAGCTATGCGCTATCCATCAGAACTCAGCGGGGAAACTCGCACCAATGCACATCACAACCACGTCTTGGCAGAAATCCATTCATTGTAATAATATACAATAAGGACAGGACTGTCACTTGGCGGTTATACTGGGTAGATTTAGCACGCGTCCTTGGTAACTAAACTCATCAAATCAGGTGGCAGCAACCTAGCTATTATCTAGTCCTTCACAAACCAATGCA
>NC_049990.1:21764045-21805697 GCF_000003815.2 Branchiostoma floridae | reverse complement strand
GACATTGCTCCATATTCTGGAAAGTGTCATGAAACATGCATTAGGTTCTACAACTCCCCCTCATGAGCCTCTCTCCTGAAATGGCTAGCTAGAAAGCCAAGTCCTTGATGTCAAGTCCTTTACATCATAATGGAAACGGGAGCACTCCAGTATTACTGCTTCTAATACCAGGTGAAGACAAATTGACTCTCTGTGGGGGCGAATGGAGCTAAGGAAGCCTGGGGAAACTACGTTAACGAAATACCCTACGGAACAGACCCAAGGGAAACATACAACCTCACTGAGCTGGATTTGGGCACGTAACATAACCAGTTAATACCTGGCCGAGGAATTATGAATGCATTAAGGCACTAGATCGATTTTTGTATAATCTCATGGGAGGGCAAGTCCCCTAAATGCCCTATGTATATGTGCCATGTATATTCACCTGGGATGTATTCATCATATTTCATATGTACCAAACTGGGGTCATTTCATTAACAAAGATTCAAAATGCCTTTATCTGGTAGTCTGGGGTAGATGCAGATCGACCTGGAGATTATATGTAACAATATCTACTAATTCACAATGACACCTTGTGAACTTCAAACACACTTTTCAAAAGGCTGCACTTCATAAAGTAGATCGCCTCTATACGCACTCACACAAAGACTCAAGCTTTGTTTGCTATTCTACACAATAACTTTGCCTATAGATTTGCATGTGCATACTTTGTCTACGCATTAGAATTATTGATCACTCATAGAATTTACAGCAACTATTGGGCAAGTAAGCATGCAATCTGGCAGTTAAATCTATCATTGCAGCCATCATCAAAATAAAGTTTGACACCAATATTTTCTATGCATGGTGGTGTGTATAGGTATTGAATATGCTACAAATAGAGTTTAAAATACAAGAAAAATATTAAAACCTTCTATACCTGATGGTAAATCTCAACCCCATCTTTGCCCTAACAGGTAAGTCGTATGGGGATTCCAGACAGGAATTTCAACCTGCTGGTTGGATCAGGAGATCTGTGATAGTCATTCATCACACATGACGAGGGCTAGACTAACTGCCATTTGTTTTGATACCTGGAATCTTTTAGTTGTGACAGGTATGCCTTCAGGTGCTCACAGGTGGGCACAGCCTGGAGACATCCATTACTCTTCTTTATCTCCCTGCTTACGGACATGTTACATCATAACAGCATATGGAAAGGTGGTATATGTAAAAGCGACTTTTCACCTAACAAAAAGGACAATTCACCCAACAAAAAGGAAAAAAAAATCAAAATTGTTGGAAGTTGGATTCACTTAAGTTCAAAAGAGGTCTTGATAAAATACAAATCTTATATTCTAATTTCTAGGAAGTAAATCAGCTTCTTTCACAGGTAGTATGCTTTGCAAACGCAAAACCTTAATTGTCTTCCACTGTCTCCATGACAAATTTTTGAATTGCATACTGATAATACTGGATCTTTGATGTACAACAGAAGGTTTTTTCCTGGTTGACCTGGCATTTGCTAAATCAATAAAAAGGGATTAGAAGTGAAATTTGTTGGACAGCAATATCAAATAATGCTGCATCATTAACTTCTAATGGTTAATGTTCAATCCATAAAGTGCCAACAGTAACTTTATAAATTTAAAGCAACCCTTTCAAAAAAATATACAGTAATAGCAGGCATATCTAAGATGTAAACTGTGTATCACAAGATTTGCAACGAGAACTCTACAATACACAATTTGACCAGGCCTGAATTAATACGATGAACTAAATTTGAAAACATGACTCTTTTTTTTTTACAAAATCATCCATTTTTCAAGTGGAATTAGACAAAACAAGGCAAGAAGAGCCAAATACTGGATCACTACAAATTAGAATTCCTCCGGCGCATGAATTGAAATAAAGCGATCATTTGCAACCAGTTCTGACATCTTCCCAATACAGCTGCAGCTGTGACGTTATTGCTGCCCATTTTGCTGTCAGAAAAACAATGGAAGTGAATAATGAGGTACCGCCTATGTGCGTCATTCCCGTACTCAATATCTAATAATGCAGACATATCATTTCTCCTCAACCCCAGGCAAAATATGATCCGCTTCACTTGGTAATACATAATTAACAGCAATTATGAAAATAATGTTAGCAACAGCAATATAGCATGCATACGGTGACAATTAAAACTAAGGATGCACATGCAATACATCAGCTACATTTGTATCAGCACAAGTTTTTATATTTTCTGAAGGCTTATCAATATTCATTTTGTCTTGACTAGCTTCCAAGTTTGTATGAGCCTTTTGAAATTTTTAACAATAAAATCAATACAACTTGACTATACTGAGCATACTATTAGTATGCTTGGCATGTAGAAACCCACGTATGACTGATCCAAATATACTTCATGCTGCACGCAAATGTACTCCGCCAGCAACTAAAGGTCTCACGAAACGGCAACCTTTCACGTCAGTACCCTCCCAATCTGCAATAAACTTGACGCATGATCAATATGTGCTGCCAGGAGGGAATATAACTTCCCTAATAATGGGCAGTTGGCAGTCTATCGGGAGACCATTATTCTGTATCAGGTAACCGTAATGTCAAATAGCCTTGTCTATCTATAATAAAAGCAATTTTCCTAGACTATATGTTCTGTTGGTGGTTTCAACCCAAGATATTCTAGATTGCTAGCTTTCTGGAATATAAATATCATAGTTTTGCAATGGGAATAACAAGGAAAACATAGAAAGGACAAATTTCTGAAAGTTAGAAATAGCTATTTGTCTGTAATACAATAGCATTAATCAAGCTGGCAATAACTGAATAAGCTAATTCATGGCAGTAACTCTCAATTGTTTGAAAAGTTCCTATAGAGCAATTTCTGCATTGCACAAATGAAGGGAAATTATGACAAATCCCAAGGTGTATTCAGACTATTCAAAAATGATGCTTTACATCAACACATTGTAACATGATGTTGTTATTGTGGATGAAAACGAGTCTTAGGGACATTAGCAGACTGAGACTTAATACAGTACTTGACATTTCAGATAGGAGGCAGACCTGCACATAGGGCTGTGACACAATACTACATTCTTCTAGTGCAAGATATTGCTGAAGCAACAAATGTAACAAATTTGTTTTCATCCCTAACAGTTCAAAATTACAATGGAAAAATTTGCTTCATTTTGCAGGAAACATTGTAAAAATGATACAAAATATTGTAAAAAGGCCAGAAAGGTTGACTTATTCAAAATCATTCACTGTTACAATACAATAAAATGACATGTTCACACTCAAAATCTAATTCCAAAAACCCAGTCATTTTATGATAACTTTATCTTGACAGGGTTGTCAAATTGGGAAAAAAGGCTGTGACTCAATGTCATATGAAAGTTAGCTAAAATTGACAATGGTATGACTGGTGCAGTTTAGCTCTAATTGCTAGGGGGCAGTGCTGTGCTTGTATATAATGACCCGCATACACATGCCCTGCACACCTGTTAAAACTTAACCCTTTCTTCAACAAGACTTAGGCAAGTAAGAGCCTGATGATCTATCATCATGGAACACTCACCAAACTGATTAACTGGGATTGCCTCTGCCAATACAAACTTTCAACTCACAGAACTCCTTTGTGACTCTAGTATGTACAAAAGGAATGCTTGTGAAGTCACAAGCTGCAAGGTCAATAAAAGAAGAAAACTTAGTCTTGGAAGCTTGCCTGAACTTGATAAAGGAACCCCTTGTGTTCTTATTCTTTGACTAATGCTGGCAGGTCCACACCTCAGTTTGCCATGGCACAGGACAAACAGAAACGTCCAATCTTTGTCTAATTCAAAACACACAACATACTGGCATGCTACCCACCATACAAAAGCACATGTGAAAAACTGTGTGATATTTTTTTTTTACTAACTGAACAATAGAAGATTGACTAGTCCCCCCTTTCAGTTCTGTTTAGTTATACTACCATAACTGAATAGTTTTTTGGTACGTTTCCAATAGTGTCACAATCACAATGAAATGTACATAACGTATGATGTTTTTTTACTAACTGAACAATAGAAGATTGAATAGTGTCACATTCACAAAGAAAAGGACATACATTTATGAAACTGCATTGAATAAAAGAAGAACTACAGGTAGAGCACTCTATATAGCAAACTTAAGGAGCATTTCAGTTGACAATAATTTGAATAAACATGTCAGGGTTCTAGCTAGGATAAAATTTGAGCGTAGTGGTAAAGGCGAGGGAGCGAAGCGACCAAGGTCGAGGGCGCGAAGTGCCCGAGGGGGGGGATGGTGTGGAAGGGGGGGCATTCCCCCCCTTCCACAGTATGGAGCTTTTGGAAAAATAGAATTAAAATTGGCCATTGTAAGGGACCTATGAAAGGAAAATTGTTGTTTTCTCACTATGTATTCTTGATGGGTAATTCTTATACTTTGCATCATGTCACTGTGTTAACCTTACAAAGGACCTTGTCACAAGATATCTTAACTCAGACACAGAAGCAAAAAGATTAACAGGAAAACCTAGAAACAGGTAAGTAACATCATTTTACTAAAAGTTACTAGAGAGTCAAACAAAGTTAAGAATTAATTTCAAAATTCTGTTATCATTTCTACATACATTTCAATATTTGCTTAGACTTTCTCAATCAGTCAATGTTCTTTCTTCCATTTCCGAGCAATATTCAAAATACAGTATTCAATTTCATGGCAGTGGGAACAATGTTTCCAATACTTCAAAAAGAATGGCTACATCACACTGCCATAATCTTATAATGTTAGATTGGGCCTTGAATTGAAAAATATCATATAGAGTACTAGTAATACATTTGACCTGACCTGTATATATGTAATCTATTAACAATTTGCTGTGAGTTACACGTAGTTGATTACATGAAATCAGCACCTAAGCCTCTCTGCATCTCTTGTTAATTAATTCTAGAAATTTAGTTAGGGAAAGAACACAGAACATACTTAACATTTTACACCTCCCCCCTACATGTCATATCGTATTGCTGATTCCTCTGCAGGCATTACCGGAAGATAGAAAGAAAGCAAGTTCTTTTGAGACCTGTGTAAATTGTGACTCCAGTTGAAACTGATACACACCAAATATGGTTTAATGTATTCATCTAGTATGAGGCAGGTCCCAACAGAGAAAGATTCCCATGGCTCCCATACACATGGCTCCTCCCACCAGACACTCCGGCACCCCAGCCTGCTGGCGGTAAACTTTCCACAAAGGCTGAAAAACTTAACTCCGCCCTTTTGGGGGCGTTGTCCAGTCAGGTTGTTACTTATGGGGAGGGCTGACGGTTTGTGGATTTTCCAAAACATCGGGCGGAACTGACAATAGATGATGATTAAATGATAATAACAAACGCCCACAAAGCATATAACTGATGGCAACAGTGCTCCAACTTTCTAAAAAATATTTCACATTATATATTGTTAGTTTAGTTTGACTTTCTACTTTAATAAAATGACCAAAAATATCTGCTATTGTCACGAACTTTCAACAGCCTCCCAAACCCCCTTCAACAGCACAGCACTGCCAGATCGGGGTGTGCCAAGTGTCTGAGTATTATTTTTTTTCGCCTCCGTAAAAATGTTATCAATGGAGTTTAGTGGAGGCAGGCACGCAAATTACGAGGAAAAAATGTTTGAGAATGGGGAGGAAACATATTAAATTTTGTAGTTGTATTTGTACCAGTTCCATGAAAAAATTTGTTATACTTGGACACTCCCTCGGCAAGTTGTAATAAGCCAGCCTAGCCCAAATATGGCATAGAAGAAAGCCGACACTGTCTGGGCTTGCTACTCCGCCACATGGGAGGGCAACATGAAGACCCGCCTCCGTGCGCACTGGGGGACGCCACAAGTCACGTCAGGCAGCGCCCGCATGTGATTTTGTGTTTTGCTCATTGTGATTCCCTCCGAAAACAACGTTTTCCACATTTGATCTGGCATTACAATTATTGCACAAATAAATACAGTCAAAATGCCGCTACTTTGTATTGAAAATAAGCGTAGCGGCCCCAAAATAAGCGTAGCGGTCCAAAATTTTAACGTAGCGGGCCGCTACGCAACTTTGCGCTAGCTAGAACCCTGCATGTACTACCTTAAAGAATTACGGGGGTATAATAGACATGACAAAAAGATGACTGATACAGTACTGTGTACACATGCAACAACTAGTATCACCTAAAATCCACAGGTACCACCCTTCGAGTTGACAACTTACTGGCTAATTGCTTGACAACTAATCCACTCAAAACGGTAGGGTATTGACACAAGGGGGCTAGGACAGGCACACCTTAATACTTTATGTGCTAAGTTAAGTATCAAGCATGTTTGATTGGTATTAAAAGCTATACTGAACCTATCTAAATGGATGATCATACCACCAGTATGAAAAAAAAAATCTTGCAAGAGTTCATGAAGATGTAGCTAACTTAATATTTTCTCTTCCTAGTGATAACCCTTAGAAACCACTCTTTCAGAGGTCAAAGCGTAGGAGGGCTATACATATAAGTCTTAAAGTACAAACAACATTACCATTTCCGTTGTTTAGACAAGGCCAAATCTATAGACATCTTTCAACTTTTTAATTTGGACAAGCGCCAGTGTGAAGTTTGTTTCCAAGTTACAAAGCATTGCTTTAAAGAGGCGTTGGATGCAGTAAAAGAGGGTTGTACAGATGTTCAAGAGAGGACAGCAGATGGCTTGTAATACTTCCAAAGACAACAGAATACATCAGTTGTATGTTTTACATAGTGCTGAGTACAGTTAGGCAGGTTAGCATACTATACACAGAGGGACACATGTACCTAACTTACAGCAAAGGGGTTTCCTATGACTAAACCTGAAGAACTTCTTTGTCTGTGAGCTGGAAGAGTGTGTATGGGGTTCTTGAAAAACCTGAAAGTTGAAGCACACAAGTCTTGATAAAATATACCGAGGGATAACTTATAGTACAAATGGACAAGTGAAATTTGATATAAGCTCCACAGAAATTAAATACTTCTGACACACATAGCTTGAAATTAAGTACACACATGGATATGCTTGGACAAGCCTATAAATGCCCTTTGACCTTTGTATACAAAGTTGACAGAGTAGAGCTGTAGGGGACAGGTGTTTAAAGAGTTATGTGACCCCTGTGTCTTCTAGAGGGGGGTTCCATTATTGTCCTGCCTTGTAAAGCAGCTACTACTGTCAGAGAATGATTGATCAAGTAGCACTTTTACTTTTTTTTCAAACATTTTATCAAACAACACATAAATCTGGTGCCACCCATGTTGAGACTTCAATACATATTTTGGCATCCAAAATTCCTTGAGCACTGGTCTTACAGATATCCTAATGCAAAGGCACTCTATAGACTAGTACATGTGAGTTGCAATAAAAGCAGACTGTGGGATTGGACAAGTCACTGAAGGTAAAAAATGCTGTTGATAACAGACCATAGCAGGTGGCTGTTTCAGTTTAGATTATCAAGGTGGAATATATCTTCTCCATGCCATGTTGATGCAGTTCTAAGGCCATACAGCACTGAGCTACAGTGAGATAACCAAGGGCAATTGTGTGCTAAATAGGTTCTTGCACGCGTCTAGCTTTGGTAGGAGTTACTGTATGGCTTCACAATCAAACTGTCCATCCAAATCTGTCACCAGACCACCAATACAGCTTTTATCTGCACTTTGCTCATTATTGGAGCAGTGGTATCTTGGCCATTTATTTGTACAGTTAGCTCATATATTTACAGACTTAGCTCTGTAATGTGTTTGAGTAGTATTGACCTGCCATACTAAACTCCAATCAGGTGGCCTCAGGCAACTGGACTTTAATTCTCATCGTTTGGAACGTCTTTACTTTTCCATTTACGTCATCTTAAGCGCGTTTCGACTCGTGACATACCTTCATAAGTCATACTAAACTCCAATCAGGTGTTTCATAAGTCATGTTGTTTCAACTTGGCAAGCCCATGTGGCAGTTATGATATCAAATAGCTAGTGTTGATATCGGAAATATTCTAATGGTCAGATGTTGGTAGACACGCCCATACTTTAAGTAGATAATGCTTTGTAGTGAGAACAAACGAGACCGTATCCTTGTCCCCAAAGGGTCTGCACTAAGGTAATCAATCAAACGTTAATGTACGAGCCCCAGGGTGCCCGGATGTCATTAGGGGCATTGTTCCAGGGAAGCCTAGCAAGAGTGGAATGGTGTGTAGGCTACAGTAGAGTGCACTGCGTGGTACAGAGGAGACAGGATATATGACTCACATGTAGAGGTGGATTGCGGTAGATGGACTAGAGTAGATAAAACCTTTAGTACACCATAAAATGTTTGGATGATAAAACTTGTAACTGCCACTTAGATGTACATTGAAACTTACATTGTACCAAATTCTTTCAAGTGAGAAGTAAACTTGTGAATGTAACCTTGTAGAACAGACACCTGTTCTAACATGGAACTGGAACCAAAATATACAAGAAATGCAAATACTGGCAGCATGTCAACCTTTCCTGATACTGTATTGGCAACATTATGTTGTTTGGATTCCTTCTAACACAGTAATGATGTGGCAAGTCTGACACTTTTAGCTATTCATTAGAAGTGATAAACATAGTACAAGGAGGGTTAAGCAAACAACTTTATGGTACTCGGCGAGTTTAGATTAACTTTTTACTGTCCCTCTGTTTGCTGTCATCTGTACGACCCTTTCCTGTCCCAACAAGGCAGGTGTAAGTGCTGATAATTAGCTGTTCTTTATAACAATGACCTTCGAAAGAGAAGGTCAGCATATGCTGTTAGAATGGATCTCAAAATACAACTAACAATATGCAACAGACATTAGTACAACATTACAATTTGTTAACTTCACAGATACAGCAAACAATGGAATATTAGCATCTATGAAGATGACACAGTACAAGACAACAGTGAAAACATCACTGACATTCAGGACATCTTAACATCACAGTATAATACAAGCAACAAATGCAACACAACACGGAACACCAACAGATAGTGTACCAGTACATGTAATAATATTTTAGGGTTACCTATCTTTTGAAGGTGGATCTTTCTCCTAAAATCTTTTGAGTAGAAGTGTCACAAAATAAAGCACAGTTTGGTCATTTAGTTGGTAGCCTTGGATGATTTTTTTTCAGAATAGAACACTGAGATTTAATAACTTATAAGAAAAGTACAGAAATCTTTTTACAGGAAAACATTTTTCATTTCAAAATAAAAATTCATCCATTACCTTAGACAGTACTCTTTCCTTTAAGTTTAAGGTAGCCTTCAGATACTTGTATATGCAAATGACATTGACTTTCTTCCATTTGTTTCATATTCAGAACTTCTCATCCTCTAGTGAGAAAACCTTCAGAAGTTCTCCATTTGTCTTCTACCGGTAGTACAATAATGTAGATAGGAACAAAAAGAAAGGGCACATGCCTGTTCCAACACCTAGGTTGCATGCATGAGGGCAAAAATAAGCATGAAGCTGTTGTGTGTGTGTGTGTGTATGTGTGTGTCTGGGTACTTACCATGTAGTGGTGTCATATGTGGTCATACCAGTGTAAGGCAGCAGCTGAGACAGATAGACCTGCTGACTGCTGTGGTACGGTGTAGGAGGGACAGCGGAGCAACAGAGAAGGAAAGAGCACAAAGAAAGAGTTGGCCAGCAAGTCAAGAGAAGTGAGTAGAAAGGAATAAAGTCATATTCATCTACCATTGCTACATACCTACAAAGGAAAAAGGTCTCAAATCATATGTTATTTCATCATGCATCATGTCTTACAAATACTTGTCAGCAATTGATATAGTATCAGCATCAAAGTAGCAAGCAATACCATGCAAAGAAAATCTACTGCCTTTTTGTAATGAAAAGCTTGTGTGAGTTGACATAACATAACTATGGGAACTATCTCGCAAAGACGTTTACCAGTACAAAACTTCTTCTAGGGTACTTCAAACAACTTTTCAAATTGGTATTGCCAAAATCAAACTTTTGCAGGTAACTGTTGAAGAGCATTTCCTGTTGCCAGTGAAAACTTGGGCGTGTCTGTGTGTGTTTTAGTCTCCTTAAACACTTGTAGCAATGACAACAGTCTTGAGCATACAGTATGTGTGGAGGCACTGTGACATGCAAAATTAGACTAGAGTCCAACACAATGCCTTCTGTCATAACTTGATTTCACAAATAGACACAAAAAGATTAGTTTGATTTAAACAAGTTATTCCTTATTGTTGTCACTGACAGCAAAAATTACATATTACTGAAAGAAGGTTAAACTGCGTATTCTTTTCTTTCATATCTATAAATGTAAACTTCATATGTTGTTAGGCAACACTTTTTCCATCACTCTATCATGAAGTAGAGTCTATTACTGCCTTTATCACTGTTGACACCCAGTTGTGAATAGCTAGAAAAGTAAACACAGGGTATGAGAAGCCTACCAGAGCCCTGCATAAAACTGTACTTCACACCAAGTCAATAAGTCGTAAAATAGATGGTCTGTAACGTCTAGATAGCAAGTCTTTTCATGATACAACCTAGCAAATAGAAATATACTTTAAAAATGAGTAGTTTTAGCCTGTTTCATTTCATCATGTCTACTACTTTTGTTGAGAGTCTTTTTTCTGTTGTGTCTTTTTTTGTTGTGTCTTTATAGGGCAAAGACAAGGATTAACAAAGTACTGTAAGTTATAGGCTAAGGTACCACTTTTCTGTACTCTGGCTACTCACTGGAGTCATGTAGACTCAGTTCTTTCCTGCCATTTGCTACTGTCATACTCTCACTAATTACATAGCCTTAGGGATAACAATAAATCATGTAACAGATTATTCCAATTACGTCTGACAAGCTCTCTGGTGGGTACAACTACAAGCTTTAACCTTTAAAACATCATCAACATTTACCAACATATGCTGTACAAATTTGGATAGAACTGGATTTAACATATTTTCAGAAGTATAAAGCAGTGCCATTTCTTTCCCTCTAGCTCTATCCCATAGCAAGAAAGGGTTACCAGGGCTTACCCCCTAAACTTTAAAGCTCATATGATTCAATGAGCAATTGTTTCATGAAAAGGATCAAAAGCAAGGTGACCTTTGTCATCCATTGATTATGACATTATGTACAGCTAATTTGACGTTGCCTGTAGACATGCTCTTGGCAATCCCGTGATGTAAACATGTCCTCAAAAAACATAGACATCATGAGATATCAACATATATATTAACGATGCAAAACAAGCTTTAAGACTTGGGCCACTAAATCTTCCAGTATGTTTCACAAAGACCATAATACATTTACAGCCATGCTAAAGCACTGAGCCTTAGGGCCCTCGTGGCGACCACCACACAAAGCAGGTGACTGTGTAGGCCTGAGGTGTGCTATGGTTCAGGTGAGACAGACAAAGGCTGCTTCATCCAGGTGAGGGGTTAACCTTGCAGTGTTTGTACCTGGTTCTGGGTCACTTTCTTATAATGTGACATATTAGAAGGGGTTACCAAGAAGCCATTCGCAGGGCTTGAAATACCCACCTGCGACCTACAGTTTCCGACAAAAATTAACAAATTGTAGTTTGGCAAGCTTGAAAAAATTAACAAATTGTAGTTTGGCAAGCTTCAAAAAATAAACAAATTGCAGTTTGGCAAGGTCAAAACATGAACAGATTACAGTTTAACAAGCTCCAAAATTAATAAAATTGTAATTTGGCAAGCTCAGAGAACTTAGTATCATCATGAATCACATATTTTGGCAACAGAAATAGATTATTTCAATCCGTGCTGTATGCATTTTGCCAGCAATGGGCAATAAACGATAACACAAAGGACTCAGTGACAGTGACAGACTAAGAAATACACTTTACAAACAAAACAAGGACAAAAGATAATTGAATAAATACATGTAAAACTTGGTGGTGCAATTTCATATTAAATACTACACCCAAAACATTCCAACAATACCTAAAATATGGCAAATGAAGCTAACTCAAAACATCAAATCTTTTTATCAAATTTCAACATCCCACAAACATAAAACAAAGCCTGTACTGTACAACTAAGTAAACACTGCTTGTGAAGTCCATTACCACTTTGATGACTATTGAACACTAAAGGTCTATTGAGGATTAGTAGGGATGGCATAACAAGATAGGCATGAGGCCAGACAGCCAGTTCCTGAAACTAGAGATGAGGTTACTTGGTCTGTCTGCCAGTCATGGCCATGGCATGAACCAAGGGGTGGACTGGAATTCTAAATTATAGTGGACTCTTTTGATGCAAGTACAGCTACATCATAGTACATAACAAACTTGAATATTGATTCTAATCCAAAATTGTATCTGTTCTTCAAGGGACTACCTTCTTTATCCATGTGTTCAAAGTTCACCAAAAAGAACATACATCTTTTCCATTCGGTTGGCCCATTTGAAGTCTCAAGTTTTATGTACAATTGAATAATCAATACCCAGTATACACAACTTTATATATCAAAACTCAATACGACATTGTGCCTTTATTCTTGAAAAAATCATGTTTTACAAGAATTGGCTGATAGACATAAGAGCCATGAAATAATGAGCCCCACTCTACTATGATATAGAAGCCAGATGTGAAGTTCATTTCTCAAACTTGTGCTGCAAAGGGAGTCAATATATCACACTCACAGGTCGCAGGGTAACCCTTCTGCCCTGAACTCAGGCTGAAGTTAACTCAATGTCTGGATCCTGTTTTAGCTGCTTACTAGGTCAAGAAATAACATGTTCATGCAGTAAACTAAAGAAAATGGCTGGGGAGAGTAGAGCAGCATGGAGATGGAATGTTGTGTATAAACAATTTTCCTCTCTGGCTGATGAACAAGGATTTTGAACATAAACAATGCTCAAAAGCCATCTCAATACCTTACACTCTTTACACTTTAAAAGCTGTACAGTAGAAAAGTAACTTTCTGTTGAAAATGTGCTGTGGACTGGATGGTCATTGTATTACTTGTATCAGCCGAGGAAGCAGAAAATGCAATTTGTGCAAATTGTTTGGCACAGACTACATGCAATTTTTCACGCTCATTGCAACCAGAGCACAGGGATGTACCACTATGCACTATCCGTAGGGGTGAGAGTGCAGTTCACATATTGGAATCCTACCTGATATTCCATATATCAAATGCAGCCATCCTTTTGAGATGACCATCACTTCTCATAAAGAAACAAATGCTGACTTCACTTGGCAAATATATTCTTTGGTAACATATAAAAAGACATGGCTTGGGGTTGTTCAGCAGGTTTTCTTGCCACGTTTTGCATGTCTTTTCCTGGCGTTCATTTCTCTTTGTCTGGCTCAATGCTTGAAAGATATACAAACCACTTTATAATGACGTACAGAGCTATACATCTATTCTGGGACTAATTAGAGCTTCTATGCGGCGGTACTGGATGGAAGAGAATTGAACTGGTCCAGTCCTAATTTCATCTCTCTGCCTACCCGGCACGTCCCTGTGTGCTTGTTACTTTCACACTGCTTTCACAGCCAACAAAGGGACACAGGACAACATGAAAGGCCCAAAGCCTTTTCAGACCCCACGCGCTGGAGAATTTATTTTAACTCGCAGATCCCATGCTGACCCACTTTTGCACAAGCGTGCTGGCGGCGGAAACGGCCATTCAGGCACGATTTCAAAAGGACACCAGGCAAGGAAAGCACGGGAGCGAGCCTTTTTTAGATGCAAAAGAGACCAGGCGGACCGTACAAAAACATGTTCTACTGTTATCTGGTGGCTAGGCTACAACAGATGAGATAATACAATGTATACTGAAATTGGAAAATTTCAAACTTTTTCAAAACCTGTTGGGACTTTTCAAAGAAAACCAATTGCACTGTTACAGGGTGGAAAGGCCCATCCTCTTTGGTTTTACCCAACACATGATTCATGAAAGGTGATCTAAAGGCATTTCCGTCATCCAAACAGTGGAGAAGCCACGTTGACCAAACATCTGGCAAGGGGCAAAGTCAAGGTTTTGTATAAGTTTTGTTAGGAACCATTGGTGTAAAATCCCCATATGTATATGTACAGTAATTGAATGACCATTTCCATGGACAATAACTTTTTTTTTAGATCTTTAACGAAGGTGAAAGAACACTAGGATAAAGCTTTAAAAGACAGATGAGTTGACAGGAAGGGCTTAAGTTACACAAGAAACACGAACTGCTGGGGACAGGCTTTAACTGTGTTTGCAGTAAATGAGGCTAGGCTAATGCTTCATATAGGGGTAAGGCATGTCCAAGTAACTTCTTTGGTTTACATTTCAACACAGATTGAGCCACCAATATAGGGTTGCACAGACTTCAACGGCATCGCCTCCATGGTAGACACTCCCAGGAAACAGTGTATTACTGTGAAAATTTGAAATTCAGAAAGGAAAATGTCACGTTGGCAAAGAAATTTCCATGGGCAAGAGATTTCTATGTTTTCTCGCAGCCCTATACTGCCCAAGTTTGCGTCAGAAAAAATAGCACTTTGCCTCCTATCATCTGCTTGGAGAATATGCCCCCTGTTGATTACATATCCAGTCTACATATTCCATGGTCCATCTGTGTTTTGTCTGGTGTCTGGCCAGCTTGAACGCAGGTCAAAGGGCAAGTCAACTCTTCCAACCTCTAGATGTCAATGAACAGGACAGCACTGGCCTATCACATTTGTACAAGGCACAAGTATTAACACAAGTGAGGAGGCACTTGTTTACCATTTGAACCCAAGCCCTTCTAACTTGGGAGGAATACTTGAGATGTTTGCATCTCCTGACCCAGTTGCTGTGAGATCTTTTCATTTGAAGCCAGTCAGCTGTTTGACCTCCTAAAATGGACAGTAGAAGAGAACACAGTGTGCTCTTTGACCAAGAGTGTACCACCAAAAAACCTTTGATTTGTGTCTACTAACTTTTCTTCAAAAAGACTTCAAGTCTGTGTGCTTCTTCTATCTTCATATGGGTTTGAAATAGATCATAATGTTTTGCAAATCCATACATCAATATTGTGACACATGGTTGTTCTTTGACAAATATCAAACTACCATTATTGCATTTGGCATATCTGGGACAATTTTAACACAGCTGTGCATACTCTATGTGGTACAAATTGACTAGAAATCAGGTTTTATCTTTACAAATATGCATAACAGTAAAACACCAATCCCTTCTTTATCCTTTATTGTAGAGAGCCTAGTACCTCAACAGAACAAGCTATCATTTCCAAATCAGTGACTGTGATGCGTAAGAAATAGCATTTTGGTAGCCTCAGGTGAGACGCTAGTTACTAGTGGGCCCTGTCAACTCTTCTGCAAAAACGACAAACATATGAATATACCAACAAGATTTTTCTACAATATGTGACTTGCATTCTCCTTTGAGACAAACTTTGTCGCACTGAAATTAAATTTGCATCTAGATGATTTAGAATTATTTCCACCTGCAGGGCTCGAAATACTACCTGCATATGCATGTTAGTGCAGGCAAATTTGGAGCTGTGCAGGTATTTTTGATGTCTACCTGCACCTAACCTGCACTGGGCCATGTACTTAGTTTTATACATAAATGTCCTATGATGTAGGTGTATATGGGTTGTTACTAGCTGCAGTGACTGTTACCACCTATAAAGTATGGAAGAAAAAGTAGCAATGGCTCCTGAACAATTTTACTTTGATCCATACTTCCTAAATTCAGAGTGGTGCAGGTAAAACTTGTCTGGTGCAGGTAATTTTCAATGTTACCTGCACCAGTGCAGGTATGCAGAAAAAAGTATTTCGAGCCCTGACCTGTTTTGTCCCTTGCCCCCTTTCAAACTCCAGGCCAGTAGACCAACTAAGGCCCATAGCGCTATCCTGTCTGACTAAAAGTTATGGATTGATCCATTGATTGATTGATTGATTGATTGGATAACACAAATCATCCTGTACAAAACCCACTGAAGTCTAGCCAAGCAACTTTGTGCCGGAATAGACCATATGCTACAGTGACTTCACACAACCCATTTAAACTCTTGAAATGGCTTCCTTCGTTCTTCCAAGACACCAACCTGTTAAACCCACCTGTCTAGTCCCTGTGAACTACGTAACAACAAACACTTGTTAGGAACCCTGATTACGTATGGCCTAAAAGACACGAAACACCATCTGAAAGACCTTTTGTTGAGACTCAATTGTGTATATATAAGAAGGAAGTGAACAGACTACTTCAAAAGGCAGGGAGACAGGCTGTTCTATAGACTAGTATATGTAGTCTCATGTATGTGTTAAAACAATGTCACTTTGCACATGTACACTGTGTGGATAACAGAAGACACTCACAGACACAGTATTCTACTGTCTTAAATGTTCGAACTTCTTAGTAACACAATGCGATGACTACCGTAAAGCCGCCCACCAGCTTTGTCCAGACAAACCTATGAGGGTGGCGACCATCTCCGGTTTCTGTTATTGCTTGCGTTTTAAATCCCAGGCTATGGGGGACTATGCCTTGCTTTCTACAAAGGCTAATCACATAAGAGGACCAAGGAGGACAAAACCACCCTGCCAAACAGCCAACTTGTGTTATTCTTTTTTTAGTTTCACAACAAAGACCTTTTCTCGTAAGGCTTTATGCTGTAACTATCCCCTCTCTCCCCTTTGCAAAACTTTAATAACACAGTTCAATTGTATAGACATTACTTTCTGGTGAGACGGAATAGCTTTTACATTATTTTCACACTTCTCTAACTACACAAGGAACAGTCAACATTTTAACAAATAAATTATTATACAGTTGTCTTCTGCTTCAGTCCAGAGGCTTGCCAAAACAAACATGATTCCGTGAACATGTAAATCATTTCATGACAATCACAAAAACAAACATTGAAAATGGAAGACTTCTAATCACAAATAATACTTCCATTTTCAGATGTAGATACTATACACCATGTGGATATGACGTAATATGACGTAATATGAATAGAAGCCACTAGACCGTATTTCTGCGTTCAAACATAAACGTATCATCAGGAGCATACACTGAAATTGTATGCATTCTGCACACTTTTGACCATGTGCCTACAGGTAATGTTGCATGTGACACCAGCCTCCTGTATGTAACTCATCCCTGAATACTGTGTTTAGACAGTCTGGCTGTCTTCAGTTGGGCATTAAGATGGAAAATAAATAAGGGACTTGGGACCAGGGGAGCAGACAGCTAATTCATTTCTTAATGGAATCTTAGGGGGGAAACACTTTTTGGTTAAAACCAACATGAAGCCAGAATGGTTTCTGAGATATGGTTTTTAAAAGCACTTTTCAGAGTGCCTACCTATGCGTAACATGTCATTAACTAGAATACCGATAAGACAGAATCGCACATGTTCAGGCTAGCTTAGGGGCAGTTACTATAGCTCTTACTAGACTACATCATTCATCCATGTGGACCATATGTCTGGAACATTACATTTCCAACTGACAACAACTGACATCAATAGAGTTTACAAAGAAAATAATCTAAAAGTAGCATTGTACATTTTAAGTTCTAGTTCTACTGCCATCATTTATCATGACCATTAAAACTAATTCTTCACTGTCAAAACCATTGATTTTTTATTGATGACAATGACTAACTGTAGATCCTTTGCCAACTTACTAGTCATATACATACATAACTGTGTGATATACTTTCCACCATACGATTTCCATAATGCTATCCAAATTCACACAAATAACTACCATACTGAGATTGTTTAAATTTAAGGTTGTATTGGACTGGATGAGGAAAATACTGTTTTGCCGATAGAAACTGGGCGTTATCGCAAAAATAATTCAGTCAAAATCTTATAACAGCGGATGAAGGATCACTCATTACAGCCTGCGATATTGGGGCGAGGAATTCTGACTTATAAATCGATAGCCCAATTTAGAAGGCACAGATTGCCTTCTTTGTAGCGTCTTTTTCCTATAGTATGATACTGCAGAGCTTCCAACTGCACTCAAATTCCTCCATGTTTCATGTTGGCCAATCTGTGTAGGGTGAACGTCGGTGAAGTGCTGATGCATTGATTTAGTATATAGTTTTTATTAGGGCTGGATACCTTTTGGCTTGATCAGGTTCAGGTTCAGGTCCGAGTCCAGAGGTTTAGGTTCAGGTCCGGACCTGAACCTAAACCTGATCCTCTATAGTAGTTGTCGATATATAACTTTGTAATCTTATATTATCATATAGTATCATATTCTTATATTAAATAAAGTTTATTAAACCAATATTCAGATTAGTGTACTTTTTATGCCTTTTTGTCAGTGACTACCAAGCAGAGAGGAGATTAAAAGCAGTTTTATATTTATTCAGAGAACATCCTACACGTAATTCACTGCACACAAGGCTATAATGTTACATGCAAATTAAAACAACGCCATCTAGCGAGCAAGGTTAAACTGCACTCTCGCGAGAGTTGAGGCGAGAACTGGCGAGAACTCGCTATGTTTTGAGTAGAGAATCCAAGATGGCTGCCTGTTTGTCGCCGAGCGCTAAAATTTTTTCCTCCAAGACCGCACAAATCGCCTCAAAGCTGGAAAAATGGATTGAATACACGTACAGAAGAAGAAAGAAATGTTGTTTTTCCCATGGTAATTTTTTCTGGATGCGGATTCTTCATTTTGAGTGAAAATTTACCGCAAGAATTGAGGAATTTTCCACTCGATAATTCCTCGTCGGTCGGCCTCATGCCATGGTAAAATTTGATGATTTTTCGTAGCACATTGTCAATGTTGACCTAAAATTGAGCTGACAGGTACACAAATTGATGAATATGAATTATTGTAGGCTAATTTAGTTTGATTCATGGCTATTTTGCCATTCCATGGCCGGAGTACTAGGATTTCTAAGTACAATAGATTTCTTGAAATAATTTGTTCAGCCTTCCGGTCCAAAAAAACCGGTTCACGACTTTCGGTTTTTTGGACTCGGTTCCCGGATATTGTACCGGTAAAAACCGGTCCGGCCGAACCGGTATCCAGCCCTAGTTTTTATAGATGCTTGGTTGCTCCTTGAAGATTTTCACATGTATGATGATATCAAAACACACCACAAGCTGCTAGGTGGCCTAAACATACACCACTTCTTCTTTACATCACATGATGCCACCTGAAAATCAAGACCATGGCATCTCCATGTCAAAAGGTACAAAAAATTGTTCTGTTCTGCTGCAGTACGAAGGCCACACACCAGGGGTCCCAAAATCCACCTTGACCTTTGTCTTTCCTATCCCTCTCTACATACCAAGTGCCATTACAATCCATTCTGAGGTTTTAAAGTTATGCTGACCACAAATATCCGGAAACACAAACACACAGACAGACACACGCACATACAGAGACACATGTATGGGCAGACGCACAAAAACTATAAGTGTAACTCCATTTTTCATGGAAGTAATTATTTCTCCATTTTCGTCTTACCATCCTTGCCTTCGTCTAACCATCCTTGCCAGCCATTTGTTTACTTGTAAGTTCTAGATAGCACTATGTTGACTTGCAGCCAGAGTTATGTAACAAGTCAGCACACCGAGCATCACTCCACATTTGGAAAGGCCCAGGCAGTCCAAACTCCATCTGGGATTACCATACCCGAGTGTACCCCTTTATCAGTGAAGGCATGTGAACTTGTATGTGAGACCAAGCCTGGAGAATGCTCGACAACTAGGTGTAAGATGTTGTGCCAAGTGAGAGTCCTCTGTGTTACTACGTACAGAAAACATGAAGACATTCATTTAAATGGCAGTACCTCAAGGGCTTCCCTTGATATTTTATGAGTTGATCAGGCAGTGTGACGTCAAGGGACTAGATGTTTGTTCTTTATGCCATGACTACAGATATAATAATCAGAAGTTTAATGTACCTCTAACAACAGAAATGTGACAAGTGACATTTGTAATCATTACCCCAGTGAGTGGGGAATTTGTACCTTCTCCTAATACATAAGATTTCTCTATCATCTACAGTAGTTATAGCTCGAAATTCATTTTTGGGATTAGGTGCACTGGTGCACCCAGCTTAAAGAATTGGGTGCACCAAAAAAATGTTGGCTGCACCACTTAAAGTTAAACTTAAGTGATAACCTAATAATAAAACTTACTTAGCTATCAAATTCTTAAAGAAGTACTATGACAGACATTTTTATTATCTTTTTAACACTTAGATGTCAAGAATATGATGTATACTAGTTAGGGCTGGGTATCGGTACAGAAAATTCAGCTCCAGGTCCGGTTCAGGTCCAAAGGATCAGGTCCAGGTCCGGACCTGAACCTGGACCTGTTTCAGTATGACTCATACCAATGGTCCATTTCACTAGAAAGAAATCTGTTTGGTGGTGTATTAGACTTACACTGGCGTTTTAAAATCCTACAACGCTAGCTGCACCTGTACGATTGGCTGTAAAACTTGGTAGAAATTATTACAAACTCTACTCTACTTCACTCTTGTTATTTTTTTCCACCTGCAAGCGCCAAAACGTTTGAATGCCTTATGAAATAATCTGTTAAATTTCCAATCGGTCCAACATTCGGTCCACCCAATTTTTTCAGGTCCGGTTTTTCTGGACCGGTCCAATAAGAAAAAACGGTTTTGTACCGGTACGCTGTACCGATACCCAGCCCTAATACTAGTACACTTTGATATCTTTACATACATAAACCTAAGAAAATATTTGGGTGCACCCTGTGCACCCACTGAAAAAAATTGGGTGCACAGTTCCAATTTTGGGTGCACCTGGGTGCACATGCACCCAGTATTTCTAGCCCTGTATAGAGAAACAGCAAAGGTTATTCTATGGAAAGATTGATCCAGACATTTTCCATATTGCACATTATTTCGCTAGTTAGGCAGCTGCATATTTAGACATCATGTGCAGGTTCCTGCCTCAGTTCATTTATTCCCAGCCAGGGATGTGTCAAGCCCAGGTAAACCTCTAAAATATGCTCTAGGATGTAGGCTGGTGACATCCAATACATTCCTTACATACTAAAGGAGATCTTAGGTACAGATACACAGACTACTGTAGGCAACTGATATAGCCCATGGGCACCAGGATATATATAAATGCATCCTTTTGACTTAAGTAACTGACCCATAACACAAAACCCCCTTAAGGCTAAGGTGACTTGGACAGTTTTTCTCAAGATGATCTGGATTTCGGCCAGCATTAAGTTACTGAACATCATTTACATCCAATTGCTATAGCTAAAGCTAAAGTTGCCATGCATCAATTGCAACCTGTCTCAAACTAGTTGAATTATGTATCTAGCAAAGTAGAGTTGAGTAGAGTTGTGATCTCCCTGTAGTGAAGAATAACAACATCTTTTCAACATAAATTCAACATCTGACCACTGTAATAGACTTCTACATGCCATATAACAACAAGATAAGCCCAGGAGCACTACATATTTCCAGACTTCCAGTAGCTAGCTATAGACATCACTTTTAACAAAGCAGGCGTCGCAGTCATGTACATGTTAACGACTGGTAGAAAAACGTGACTTTTAATGACTGGTACAGAAAAACGTGACTTGCCACTTACAAAAGAGATTACATCTTAGCTAATTGAGTGCAGAGGAATGACCAAGGACGCATCCTTCCCAAAGTGTCTGAACCACTTTGTCATTTTGTGAAACAGGTGAAGCACACAGAATACAGCCAGAGGGGTACATTCTCCCAATATGGCACAGCTGAATTCTCTACCGAATTACGAGGTTAAAGAGCATGATCTCAGTAAAGTTGATATGATTATACTGGAAAATAAGCTTAGTAAAACGTTCCAACAACCATGTGTTATCAATTACTCATTCTCAAGGCAATGATCCTTCTTCATGACCCATGAAGGTGAACATAAGTAGAAACCGTATATCTATTCACCTGTGAAAAATTCTGTATTCACCACAGATTGTTACAGGTCATCACACAGATCACAAGATAACAGCTGCTACAGAAAATCTGCTTCCAATAGGTCAAAGGATAAAGGTCATAGGTTCCAAAGTTGTGGTGTTTAAACAAGGTTTATTGATCGTTTTGTCCATGGATCTTAAGGCTTAATCTATGCAAATATTAAAATTCATACCAACTTCCCCAAGCATTAATTGTTTAGGAGACTATGGTATGTAGATGAATACGGTTTGTCCAAAAACTTTGAGCATTACTAGGAATTCTATGCCCTTACTGGGACATTCATGCAACTTGTCATTTCCTTTGACAGGTGCACAAGAGTTGCCAAAATAGTCAGACTCAGGGAATGTTTTTAATCATAGGTTAGCAGCAAAGGGAGGTCGGAGGTCAGCTATTTCTGTCTGCAACTCTCACTAAACAGGTTTTTACCCACCAGCTAAATCTTCCAAGAATCCAAATGTATTTCTTTGTCTCTAGATATGGTGAAGTCTGGCATCTCCATTACAGTAGCTACAAGGCCAGGGATAGATTACCTTTACCAGGGAAAGACTTGAGTTCAAACCATATGGGACTGACTGAAGTCAAGGTTACAGCTTATGTGGGTGTATTACAGGGAGTTAGCTTGTCTCTGATGAATGGTTTATCATATGATATATAATGGCTTCCTCAATTTAACACATGAAGTGTGCTCAGGATTAAATGGTGTGTGTGATTGCGAGTATTACAAGTAATAAAAGGGTGATGCCAGTGTATTTCACATTCATAGTTAATACATGAGTGAACTTGGAGAAGGGTAATGCAGCAACCATGTTTTTTAAACCAAATAAATCAGCAAACTGTTTATAGCAAAACTCTTGTATCACTATTGGTATAAAAAGCTGGGTCGGAATATTTTAAGTTACCAAAGTTCTTGGAAGTACTAGTAAATGCAACTAACCGGTCATTTCGTCACGTGAAAATAAACTATCTCTTCTGTATTAATCTGATTGTAATATTCTATATAATTGCCCCATTTCCTAACAATGTGGCCGTGCCATAGTTCACGTAACCCGTCACTGATTCCATAACGACCTAACTCAAGCAGCTGTGATGCAAGGCAAGTTCTCACATATCCGCCAAGCCCCGATAATGTCAACTTGAGCCGAGGCAATCATTAACCCACTAGCTAATATTTACCCTTGTTTCATATATGCCGCCTTTTCCAGCGCTCCATGTCAGTCAGCCTTTCATCTTGTGGCAGTATTAGTGGCAAGGGGCTGTACTAATATCAATCTCACGATGATAAGAAGGTGGAAAAATAAATCTCTCCCAAGGTGCCTGGTATTACAAAGTTTGAACTGTATATGTTCAAATATCTATGTAAATAGGGGCTCTAGGGGATCATAGTTACTAGTGTAAAGCATTTACAATGCTGGCTATTTATACCACATTGTATAATATAAAAATGTATTTACATAGCATACTTTACCACACCGACTAGCTTACTAGCTTTGAAACATTTCTCTTAAATCACTAATTTTACCTTCTAGAAATGTCTATCACGGCAATCTGAAGTCAACACTACTTTATTGTCCTGCTTTGTGTTAAACGCCAAACAAATTGAGCGATTTATCTGGCTTTATTGCACCCGTGTCGGTGCTACTTCAGTATAGGCAGGACAACAGGACATGTTATTGTTAGAGGGACTACACCATACTTTTGAAAAGCAATCCAGCCACAGGAAACAATGTGATATGGAGTCTTTGCAGAATTTATGGCATCCACCATCCTGTATTGTAAACTCCATGCCACCCCTTCCATTGCCACAACGTGGTACGCTCCGAACAGCTGTCACTGCAGTAGCTATGACTATGAGTATGATGTCATGATGACTACCCTCAACCTCCACATTTGGCAAGCGTTTTGCTGATCAGGAAACTTGACACAGTTTTGTACCAGTGTCCCTCAGGCTAATTGGATAACTATTGTTCAGCAAATATTACATGTGTGATGTAAGCTCACTTAGACGAAAATAGCACTGTTTGCATGTAACTACCCTGTTACTGACAACTGTGCTTAGGACTGTAATGCCAAAAGCTTGCAATTCTTCCTAGTCTGGCAACAGACTATTCAAAACTTGTTCAAGCCTTTTAGCTGCTTAGAGAGCCATGCACATATGACTGTAGTTCCCCAAATGGCATCCTACATCACATGGACTTGGGGGGAACACATACATGGCAAACAGGATACAAAGACTAAAAGAGGCTTCATATCAACTGATGCAATCACTGTCGAGAACAAAGTTTAATATTGATTTGGAAAACATGACAGATATAACCATTGTGACTCTAGTACTGTTTCTAAAAAAAGACTTTGAGTCACACGACGATTGTTTGATAACAGAAAATCTCCTTGAAGTTTTAGAGTTCAATCGTAGGGCACAAACTGACAAAGTCGGGACATCAAACTCAAAAAACATGCTCTTCTCCCCAAACTTTTTCAGACTGTTCTTTGCAATTTGTGAATACTGAGTGTAAAACTTTGTACATTCTACCCATTTGCTTTCAAAGCAAGCGACACTCTTGATGGGTTCAACACCTACCTTACATTTTTATACAGAAGTATGTATGGTAAATTTTCAGGTAACGTTGTTATTTGTTGTTGTTGGTAACAGGTAAGGCAAATGTACTCACCCTTCTTCACTGTTATCTGCCATCCCTTGCGATCCTGCGTGTATTGTCGCTGAGCCAATAGGAAACTCTCCAGAATCTAGCGGGTTCTCTAATCTTGGTGAACCCATCGCCGCGGCCAATAGCATCGCCGCGGGGTTGCTAGCGGATAAGTCTGCCTGCGAGGCTGCGCTGTAATTCCATCTGTCGTGATAATTGTAGACTTTACCGGAGTCCATAGCAGCACTCTGGGATGACCCTGGCAGTGTCCTGGCCGTGGAAAGGTTGGCCGAGTTTGGAATTGGCTGAAGACTGGCGGCAACGTCCTTCGAGAAACCCTCCATGCTATTTTGGCTGGTGAACTCGGGCTTCCCTTTGGATGGAGCCATGGGGGTGACCGACTGTGGCTGTTGAGTAGAAACGTTTGGCTGTCCTTGGGGATGGGTGGGTTGGATTTGGGAGACATTGGGCTGCACTTGGGACATCCCAGGCTGGCCCTGACCCCCCATCATACCCCCCTGTGATATTACACTCTCCAACGGCATTCCGATTGGGTTCTCAGCATTGGGATCCTGTCCGGGGATGTAATGTACCGAACTAGCCGCACTGGAGCTTCCCGAACCGCCTCCCTCTTTGTCCTCATTGACTCTCAGGTCCGAAAAATCTGCCTTGATCCCGACATTTTCCTTATTCAACTGTTGGTCCGTGAAATCTGTACAAACCCACCTCCCTCGTTTTGTGGGCACGCTTGGTTCTATTTTGACGACCCTAAAACGGGACACTCCATTGGTATAAACCGACCCAGTCTGGCTTTCAGTATCTGACTGGTTCAGGGTATCTTCCGATCCTGACGACGCTCCGTCTACTTCCATATCCGACGTCTTCATGGACGAATCTAACATGTCAGACGAAAGGTCTTCTGTGCGCGACGTATCGTCAAGCTCATCCGTACTTTCGTACCCGTCCGCGAGAGATTCTCCTTCGCTCCCCGGGCCTTTCACACTGGTGATCTGGAAACAACTCTTCTTCTTGGCCGTGGAAGCCGCCTGACTGTTCGCCATGTTAGCGTTCTCAGGTGCATCGTGGGAAGCCGCAGGGGTAGGGCTGGGTTCCGAGTCTCTCTCCACGCTCGGGAGCTTTTTGGAGAACTTGTGCGCCATGTTGGAGTGACGGCCGGGAGTGTTCGGACTGGAGGACGGGTCACTCATATCTCCTCTTCAGGGTCACCGCTTGGGACCTGTGACTGGGAGACATAATGGGGTTAGTTTGAATTACTCACATGAACGCGGTACGGCAGCGGATGTTTATGGTTATCACGTTGTCACTTTTGACTTCAAGTAATCTTCACTATGTCCTCTCAATGGAAGGACTTCCGTCAGAAGTATCTACATAAACACCAAGAGCATAACACGGAAGGGAGTATCCCCATAATTTTCGAAGATGAGTATGTCCAAAACAACTTGATGAAGACATGTCATAAACTATAAATGGTTGGGACACATACAACATGTCGTTTTCATACTTGCGATTAACCTACAAGTACAATATTCAATTGGCAGTAACGAAAAAATCTCTTAAATCTGTATCCAAAAAGTTTACAGTTCTTTCTACTTACTACGTGCCTGTCAGTTGCAATGTGTTTGTTGAGATTGAATGGCGAAAATCTTAAAGGACTAGTTAAAACGCCTGATGCTACCTTCTAGTACTACAAGCCAATTGAAGCCATACCTGTGCAACTGACATACAATGAAGGCCCACTCAATCGGCTAGTGCTCATTTGGACAAGCCATATCATAATGACCAACTAGTTCTAGTATTTGAGTTAACCCGCTCTCTACTGTGGGCAAGTTTACTCACCAAATTTGAAGGGGATACAACATACGTCATCAGGAACAAGGTTTGATAAAAGATCTTTGACAACACTAGAAACAGAATGTCCTGACAACTTTTACTTCTTTGTCACAGGTGCAAATCACCTCGTGCCTCCAGGAGATTCGGAATAATTAGTTTGTTTTGCTTCAAGGAACCCGTTTCAGGAATGTTTGCTAAACTTCCTGTAGAGAATGACATATGTTAGCAGTTCACACCTTTAAAAGTTAGCTAAGCTCATCATACAAGGCTTGACGGACACAAAGTACAGCACAAACAATACCCGCCTGCTAAACAAACCCCTATCACTCACACCAAGGAGGTCCCTCTTTCAACCTCCTTGCTCACACTGAGTCACAGAGGTACGGACACAGCATACTTATATACATAATCATGTCCTTCCAGAAACATAACTGATAGGAATACACTACATAATCAACACTTAAAAATGACAAAAGACCATATACTGCTTCACTATAAATATGATTCATATGTAACCATCTAAAATTGTGGTGGACAAAAAAATGACTCACCCTGTGTATGTAACGTAACTAACGTTCGTAACCTTTCTTACTTTGTTTTGCCTTTAACAAACAATACATGTACTATGATGTACGATTGCTTGTACACTTACAAGCAATCTAACGGCAAAACGGAGCTTTCGTTTGCACACTTATCACAGAAAAAAGACATAATTGGGCCACACCGATGCCTGGTTTAGATCAGGAGATAAACAAAGCCTGCTAGAAAGACGAACCGTAGTTGCCCTCAACAAAACACACACAAGTGCTGAAACGTTTTCATTCATTTTTGAAGGGCCTCGCTACGTAATTCCTGTCGCTTGTTCACAACTTCAAATACACTAAATCAACCGACCGACGATATTTGTCGGGTTCCATATGCAGAAGGGAGTCGTTGGTACTCATAATCGACAACGGGGCATTGGTGATGGAAAATTAAGAGGTAGAGAAGCCAGGAAAGTCATAGATACACGCCTGGACTCCTTGTTTTCATTCAATCGGCCGCCCAACATGCAACGTCCAACCTCGCCGTCTGTCTCCAGTTTCCAGGCCGTCTACGTGGCCTACTGTACTAAATCATCGCTCTCCAACAATACCCAGCGTTAGAGAACACACTAACCACGTAGAATGTGGCAAAGGGATGACGAAACCTTGACGGGTAGGTGAAAAATCGGGGAAAATCTGCCCCGTCACATCGCACGAGCGCGAGTGAGTGATACTGAACAACCCAGGACCCCATCGTACCTTTCAAAATCCAGCAGTGGCTACCGAAAATGCCGTTTTTAACACCAGAATATACTGTTCTGTAAAGAATGGGACTTAATCTCACCTGAATACCACATCATGTTGGCCTTCAATCCTTCTCCGGTGAAATTCTGACCAGAACAAGGCTGAATTTCCTGCTGAAAAACTCGCCCAAAGACGTAGACAGTTGTTCTTGAAAACAAAATGGCGAACATGTGGCGCGCAAAGCGTAGTGGGAAATATTGGGCTATGCAGGGGGATTTTCGCGAACCTGTCAATTTCAAAGTTTATAGCGCAACTTCCGCTACAGCTTGAAAGGTTTCTATCAATGATCTATCATGATCCGCTTTCGCAGTTTTTTTATGCATGTGTGATAGGAACTTAACTTGGAGACTTGACATAGCTACAAAGCTATTAAAAGTGTGGAGATCACATATCCCTATTAAATAGTTACTAAAAAGTAAGGAGCTTTTATGCCCACACTTCTGGTACCTACTGGCTGCAAAATACACCCGATATTATTATCATTATTCTTATACATTCTGTATAAAAGCTCCTTCTAAAAGCACGAATGTTTATTTTCTGTCAAGTTGACTTCAATCTGCTTCATCTTCGAAATCATCATAGATAATAGGCCTTCCGAATATTGTTAAATGTCCGCTAAATTGTACACATCTTTGTTGCAAAACATAACTTTATACATGAAACTGAAAATCGGCTGCATTGCAGCTTTTTGTCTTTGACATCTAAATGGCCAATTACCCAAATTGAAAACATCTGTTGACAATACAAGCTTTAAATAGTTGATTACAAGAGGATCTCATATTGCTAATGTATGCTCATATTGCTAAGGTAAACAAAGAATTAAATCCATTCCAATTCCTTGGGGAGATTAATAGATATTGATAAGCTATTTAAAGTTGAGAGGTTTTCAAAGAACCCTCTGCAAGACGCTTAAGAAAAAAAACGTTAAACTCTGAGTGGACAGATAGGTACTATTTTGTGGTAAAATCTTTGTGAAGCTTTGCTATCAAAATGTTATGTCAATAAGCGCCCTTCCCAATGAAAGGGGAAATACATGAACTTCCTGCAAACTCAGATGCGAAATCTTTGTATTAAACAAATTGAAGAACAGAGCCCAGAGGAAGGAAATGCATCAATGGGCTTAATGTCTGAGTTCTTTAAATGAAGATTAATCTTAATTTCATAATGCTCATGAATGGTATGGGCTTGGTTGCGCAATGCTTTGTTGCAGCAACGCCCTCTAGCGGTACAATGTAGGCCTACATGAGCATTCGGCCTTCGGGAGTTAGGCAAAAAGCCACCAAGTTCTTTTCAAATAAATTAGTGGTCATTTCTCACTGCCCTGAAAAAATCGTGGTTTCTTTTCAGTAGTAATACATGAACTGTGGTATCAAAACTACCTTTGGCTGTCAGGAAAATGACAAGATTTTTCCCTTCCAATATCTACTTGGTAATTACATGACGTCACGACGGGTGCGACCACATCGCACCGGAAGTCACTTTAAGCGGATATGACGTCACAAAAATGTGGCATTTCGTAACCTTTGCCTGCAGACAGTGACGTATTAACCTGTGTGTAGGTCATACGGACACCAAACAGAAGATTTCCCATCAAAATGTTGCGATCTGCCCTGAAACTAGCGCTCATTCAGCGCTCAGTCGCATTGTACAGCCTCAAGGAAGGTGTCAGGTATGGTATTGTCCTTCGTAAGTTTACCTGATTCTTATTTTTGTTCGGGAAAGGGAACGTCCTTGGTGGTTGTGGCGAACCTTCCTTGTTGTAACGCTATATGATTTATAAAGCCGGTGTTTTGAGTGTACAAACATAACGCCGTGTTTCAGCGCACGTTTTCGGACTTTAGACTCTGGACTTTGCTCTCTCTATCGTCTGGATCTAAGTTTTATACGAACAACTAACATCGGAGCTACCAACTGAAAGATTGCGTAGGTACTGGGTAGTCACAAACTGACAAGGGCAGCCACAGTTTGCATGGGATGGGGTGTGCACAGGTCTAGAAAAAAGCTAATGTACATTCCTATAGCTACCATTCAACTACTAGTAACATAAGAACACGGAGATACACGCACAAAGATCTGAAATTGCTATAGCCTCACACATCAGCTTAAAAGTTGATCGAGAGCCACTCCCATTTTAATGCATTCTTATGATTTCAGTGACAAGCCTTATATAATGTCCTTGTAACAACAAGGTTATCAAATGAAAAAGATTATGAAAAACATATAGAGACTAAATTATTGATGAATTATATATGTATGTATGTAAGTTATTGATATGTGAGTATGTTAAATCATCCACTTTGATATCTTTAATTCTCTTTATCTCTTTAATCTAAAGGTTACTCAGATTTGAATATGTGTAGTGGAAGCCTTACATGGCTGATGCTTCCAAGAGTTAATTTCAAAGACCCTGGCCTGAAATAGCCTGGATGTCAGGCTGTTTCCAGGGCCTATACAGCCCAACTCCTGGGCTCTAGGGCCAACATGTCCCCAAAGAAGTTCTACAGCTGGCCCCCTGAGTATAGCCAAGGTGGTCTGGTTAGCCTGGATACCAGACAACCCAATCTCAAAAATTTCTTTCATGTGCCCCACGCGATAGATATTTTTGAGATCGGGCTGTGGTCTGGTATCCAGGGTAGGGTCTGGTATCCAGGCTAATTGCCCTGCTGTCTTTGGGCGATCCTACCCTCACATCAGTCTGGTACCTCAGACAATATGGAATACAACATGTTGTTTTCTCTATATTATATGTAAAGACTATACATTTCATTTACAACTGAAGATTGTTCCCCTCCAGGCCATCACTAGCAAGTGTGGTACGGCTGAACCAGCAACACTACGCCTCCACAGCAGCAAAGACACAGGTAATTACCGTATATTCTCGAATAAAGTACGCACCCCAATTAAAGTACGCACCCCTGATTTGGGGCAAGTCTTAGACAGATCTGTGGGACTGAAAGGTAAAATGGTAAAACTCAAATAAAGTACGCACCCCCTCTCCATCAATTTGGACAGACCTTGAACTGGTTAAATTCAAATTAATGATGTTTTCCTCAGGTTATTTTGCATGAAATAACCTGGGGTTACACTGTCGTTGTCTCTTTAAACTTGTGGATTGCCTAACTGCAACTTGTAAAAATCACCGAGAATGAACTGGCAGAAGAACTCAGCTAGTACATCTAACTGGGAAAACCAGTTGTACAACTGTCAAAGTCACTAACTCAAAAGGATTGTATGCAAATGCCAGTCTTATGTAAATTATGTTTAGACAATTATTTGGTAAGACAACACCAAGACAACTCCAATGTGTTATGTGTATGTTTTGAAACCTTCCTGGAAGTGCAGCTACAACTGGCTTTACTTTAGGCTCTTTTACCATTTATCCATGCAATAACCTCAAATAAAGTACGCACCCAGACTTTGGCAACAACTTGTAGCACATTTTCAGTTTTGAAAAATCTAAAAAGTGCGTACTTTATTTGAGAATATACGGTACTGGGTGGTAACTGTGATAACTTAAGAAATCATCATGTATAAAAAGAAAATGATAAACAGATATCCAGTATAATTTTTTTCTTCCATTGGTTGATAATACAACACAGCTTGCTATAGCTATATGTGAATGCATACAGCAATTTGGCCATTGAGTGTGAGATCATTTCCATGTCATTTCTAGGTACAAGATGCTGAACCCGAGCCAGAAAAGCCCACAAAACCGAAGGTTGTACAGGAGAAAGTTGAAGCTGAGGTGGAGGCACCAAGTGCGGTAGGCTACATTAATATATTTACCTGTTTTTGACTTCAAGGTATATTTTAAACTTGTAATGTTAGATGAAAGAACTTTTCGCATTACATGTATATGTAATTTCTTCTTGTGGTTTGCTGGTGTTTCATGTAACTGATTCTTCATGTTTTTATGGCATGATTCTGAGAATTTTATTTGAAATAGAAAGAAAAGAAAAATCATCATGTTGTTCTTTCTTGCCATTTTCAGGGTACAAAGTCGTTTGGGTTCGGCATGTTCATGGGACAGGTGGCACCAGAGCAGGTGTTCCCATTCCCTGAAGGTGAGAATGTGCTCTGGAAAATATGATTCAACTAATACTGTTAAACTTCGGTACTTTCTACTGATACATAACAGTACATGCTAGTGCATAAATGGTGTAGTGTGTGGCATAACTGCTAGTGTGTTGAGCTTCGAATCAAGAGGTCCCAAGTTCAATGCTCGCCATGCCAAACCCCCTCCCACCCGACCATCGGATGTTGTGCCCATGGGAAAGGTGCTTTACATGACCTTCCTTACTTCACCCTGGTGTAAAACTTTGATCAGGGAGGTAAAAGACTACCTTTACCTTCTGTCTGTACTTAAAATAAGTTACCAACTCGAGTGCAGTGGTGCAGTGCTACATTATCCATGTCTGTCCCAATGCGAATAAAGAATTTTAAAAAAAATGTACGTTTTGTTAGACCAGAATGACAATTACACCCAACAGTCATATATTGCTTGCATAAGTGTGCAATATTTTGCATCTATTCTACAGTGCTGGATGAAGAGCAGAAAGAATTTCTGCAGATGCTGGTAGACCCAGTCGACAAGTTCTTTCAGGTGTGTACCTTATAAACTTAAGTATTGTTTTAGCAGTCTGTACTGTGCAGTTTGTCAACTTTTATAGGATCAAATTTTGATAAGTTCAACTTGTCAGCAGAGTTGAAAGTATTGGTGAGATGAATGAGAAAAAAAGTTTAACATCCTTTCAATGTAATGCTTTTGTTCACCTTTTTCTACTTTGTTCATCATGTGTAGGAACAAAATGATGCCCTCAAGAATGACATGATCGAGAAGGTGGATGATCCGACCATGCAAGGGCTGAAAGAGATGGGGGCCTTTGGTCTGCAGGTGCCACAGAACCTAGGGGGTCTTGGCCTGTCCAACACACAGGTGTGATACCCTTCTAGTTCATCTTGATTTTGTGTTGTGTCAACCTTTAGTTGCAAATTTGCAAAAGCTCACCCACCCTTTTCAGCAAACTTGTTTCATATCCAGTACTATACACTTCTGATGCTTGTTATGTTTTAGCTGTCGCATTTATTGGGAAGCAGCTACTTAAACTAAGTTAAAGCTTTATGTACTTTTTGAATAAGGTATATGTCACAGTAGAGATTGGAGTCCAGCAGAATTTGGAATTCTAATCTCCTCTAGGGGAAATTGGAATTCTACCAAAATAATAAAGCATCCGTTATATTACATGTACTTGTTTGCAAATTTAACCGTAGCCAAAGACTAAGGCACTGTGAGTCGTATACTGCATATTTTTTATTACTTAAGTGTCAGAAAAATGGTAAAACCTCAGTTGGGTGTGGTGTAACTTGTTGGAAATTTGAAATAAACAAAAGATTAAGACTAACTACTCACACATGTACTGTCATACACTTGTGAGTAGTATCAGCACATTAAAGTGTTAGAAAAAATAAATAAATCCTCCATTGTATTGTTTGAAACTTTCAAGTATAGCTAACAGACTAAAGTACTGCTGTAAACTGAGTCTATACTGCACATTAAATGTTTGAAAAAATGAATTTCAATCTCTCCTAGGGCAGATTAAAATTCCACTATCTCCTAAGAGAATTCTGCATTCTGCTGGATTTCAATCTTTACTGTAACATATACATGTAACAAGACAAGTGAAGCTGCTAATAACTGGTCCAGAAGTATATATTATGAATCTTGTGATGGCTGTTTCCTCACCAGTATGCCCGTCTAGTAGAGATTGTTGGAGAGTATGACCTGGGAGTAGGAATCACGTTAGGAGCCCACCAGTCTATCGGGTTCAAGGGCATCCTGATCGCGGGGAACCCTGAACAGAAGGCCAAGTACCTGCCTAAGCTGGCCACCGGGGAGACAGTCGCAGCTTTCTGTTTAACCGAGCCAGCCAGTGGGTCCGATGCCAGCGTAAGTCAGTCAGTTCATCTCTGTCCAACTTTGTGATTTGTTAAACCTCAAGTTCTAAGCAACTATAGGGAGTCCACAAGTTGTTCAGCTCCAAGAGAATTTAAAGCAAGCCTTTAGTTTTCAGACAATCTTCGCCATCCTGAAAATATAACATTCGTATAGCTAGTACATTGTAGTTTCATTTGTTAAGCAGTAAGTGAAAAGTTCTTTTAGTGCAAGTGTTCGACTACCATGATTCAAAGTAGTGACATCTGAAAAATGTAAACATTTTTTTACCTCCTCCAGTCTATCAAGACAAGGGCAGTGTTGAGCGATGATGGGAAACATTTCATTCTGAATGGTGGCAAAATCTGGTGAGTTCCAGTAGCTTTAAGAAAAACAATTTTTGTTGTTCATGATTGATCAAGCAAACAATATGTTATACTTAGTCTTATAGGAATGTTTTCACAGAAGTTTTCTGTGGATGTAAGAATGATGTTAGTGAGCATATATGTATTGATGAGATGGCTAACCTTCATTAGCACAGTTGACACATTGCTACATTTTGTTTCTGTTTCTTTAATCCTTCAGGATCAGCAATGGTGGGCTAGCTGAGATCTTCACAGTTTTTGCACAGGTAAAATTGGTCCCATAATTGCCTTTTCCTTGTAACTGTCCTCTGCTCTTGAATAAAGAAATGTAAAAATCACAAAAATCTGAAAAGGAAAAGAAGGAAAAATAGAAAAGAAGATGCAGTTTTCTCCATCAGAGCACACACTTAATGTCACATTTTGTAATGTATGATTGACATCCATGCTGTTCTGTGTCTAGACACCAGTGCCTGATGGGAAGGGTGGCACCAAGGACAAGGTCACAGCATTCATTGTGGAAAGGTCGTTTGGAGGGGTCACAAAGTAAGGAACAACGTTTACTTTTACTCTTCTCAACTTTCTGATGTTTCAGAACCAAATGCATTTTGTCATTTCTTATTTTGATTTCTGATAGTCTGTTGTCCCAGTGTCATCAGAAGCTAATAATTCTATAAATGGACATTACACTAACTTGTGATTTGTTAAACTGGTAGGGTGATGCAATGAAGGTATGAGTATTACACCAGATCCTTGTTTTCTAGTTAGGAATTTTTTCAGAATTTGACAGCACAGAAATCATGATAATTTTATATATGAGGTATGGAATTTATCTATCTTTTATAATTTTAGTGGCCCACCAGAGAAGAAGATGGGAATCAAGGCGTCCAACACTGCGGAGGTTTACTTTGAAGACGTGAAGATTCCGCTAGAGAACGTGCTGGGGGAGGTCGGCGGTGGGTTCAAGATCGCCATGCACATCCTGAACAACGGCAGGTTCGGAATGGCCGCTGCGCTGTCTGGGACCATGAAGGGGGTTATCAAGAAGGCTGTAAGTTTATTTTTTATTTAGCTTCAATGAGGTTATTTTTTGTATACCTTTAGTTTGTGGATTGTTTTGTTTGTGTGTGGAGAGCGTGATGTTTGGTTCTTCACAAACAATTCAATATCCACTTTCAGTAGGCATCTTTGTATAAAAAAATTTTGTTTCTCTTTTGTGGTCAACAAAACACTGACTTTGCATGCAAAAAGCCCCTGCAACAATTCCAAAACCAGCCGCTAGAAGGCCCAAACATATGTCCCTCCTTCCTAAGCATAAGAGCTATCTACCACCCAAAAATAGCTTGTTCACAACACGAGATATCAAAACCAGAAGTTTCATTGCAGTACTAAGGAAAGCCCTTAGGGGCTCAAAATCTACTAGCTCATTTCCAGTTTTTGTCACACCCTACCAACACACCACGTATGAAACCAATCCATCCAGCCGTTCTTGAGTTCTTGTTGACCAACAGACAGACAGACAGACAGACAGACAAACACTAGTGAAATATAACCTCCATGACATACTTCATAAAGGTAATTAAAAACTCATTACATGTTGCTTGTTTATTTATTTATTTATGTTGCTTGTTGACTAGCTGTAAACATCTCTTCCAGTCTGACCACGCAGCAGCACGTACACAGTTTGGGGAGAAGATCCACAATTTTGGTGCTATCCAGGAGAAGTTAGCCAGGATGGCTGTGGTACAGTATGTAACAGAGGTGGGTGGATCATAAGTCTCTCTCTCTTTTGGTTTGTCTGTTGCTACGACGGATGAGCATCTCTCCTACCTCCTCACTGTGTAGTAATGCAGAAACATACATTATAAGTCATTTTACCAGTATATCTTTAAGCCCATCTGATCTGCCCGGGACACAAGGGTATGAAATGACTTAACTGATAACAGTTACTTCCTGATACACAAATGATAGGAATGACTGACATGGCAAATGCATTACATGGTGAAGAATGGTGAACAATGGCTATTACTAGTATTAGTAGTGTCTAGTATTTGCTGCGTGCAAGGGTCCCTAAATTGAGTGCAAAGCAGTCAGCTAGTCTTGTTCTTACTGCACTTCCAAGCAAGTGGTTCTGTCCAGTGGGTCCACTCTTATGTATTAAGTACTGGTTAGGTTGTTAAGACTTGTGCTGGAGGCAACCATGGTCCCCGACCCTCTTGATGAGGATGGGACTAGGTGAGGTGAGGTGAGGTTGATAACCTTTCTGACAGTCCATCAATCACTTGTGGGATATAGAACAAATGCAAATGTTTCTTGAAAAGGTTTCTTTTGTATATGCCAGTCTATACCTAAATCATGTATTTTTTTTCCCCTGATTTTTCTACCTCTGTCCCCCCCTTCAGTCCATGGCCTACATGATCTCAGCCAACATGGACCAGGGCTCTAAAGACTTCCAGATCGAGGCTGCCATCAGTAAGATCTACGGCTCTGAGTCTGCCTGGTTTGCCACAGACGAGGCCATACAGATCCTGGGAGGCATGGGCTACATGAGGGTGAGTTTGTCTCAATGCTATATCAGGGTTGGACAAGTCCACAAGTCCCATTGTCCCAGGCAAGTAAAGTGCTGATTGGGCAAGCGCATGTCCTACCTCACTTGCCCAATCGGGCAGGTCAGATTTTTTTTCATTACTGAGATTTTGATACTACAGTGAAACCTGCCCATCCAACCAACTCTATCCACCAACCAACTCCAGTCAACAACCACTCTGGGACGGTTCCGTCCTATTTTGCATAGTAATGGTCCTCTTTTAAACAACCAACTGCTTACCCCAACCAGCAACCACATTTTTGCAGTCCCCAGGGGTCCTTCACACCCCTCTCAACAACCAAAATTGAGAGAAAGTCACTGAGTCTGATCCATCCCAGGCAGCATGCGCAGCAGCCATTTCAAAATGAGTAGTTCTGTAAGCTCTGACATTTGCATCAGAAACAATTTTGATCCACACTAATCCTTACAACAATAACACCATGTAAACATGGTAAAAAATCTGTTAGAAATAGTCATAAACAGATTTTTATAATTGTTTTTCAACGGTAACATGTCAGTGAAAATATGGCAAATTATAAGAATAAGTGGAAAATACGTACTAGTAATAGAGCTAGAAATAAACCTGGAACTAACATTTACAAGTAATATCGGTCACGTTTTATCTTTGTAAGTCCCTAGTCAGTTCAGCATTATTTGTTCTTTCATTGACATGTTTCATCTGTTCATCCCCCAGGACTGTGGAGTGGAGAGGGTGATGAGAGATTTGCGAATCTTCCGCATCTTCGAAGGCACAAACGATATTCTGCGACTTTTCGTCGCTCTCACTGGTATTCAGGTACATTAATTTTTTGTAAACAGAATTCAATACCTTGACTAAGACTCAGTGCTTGGACTAAGACTCTCATATGAAGGTAATGAAAAGCATTTAATGTAATTCCAAGCTGTCCAAATCTCATAGCATTTGCTTTAGATGTAGGCATGATACTCTCATGAGAGACTTTTTGCCCAAGACTTCTAGAAGAAACCAGAAGAGCTATGAAACAACAGTAGAAAGTAAAAAAAAATCTTTATGATCTGTTATACTTTTGAAGGTTAGACATCCAGCTACACACGCAAATCAATCTCTACAACTGGATCAAAGTCAGATATTTACTTCAAGACGTTTCGAGTGACATCCATCACTCTTCTTCAACAACTTAGAAGAGCTTTGAAACTGTAATGAAAACCTTTATTCCCCTGCCTGTCCAGTTTGCTGGGAAGAACCTACAGGAGTTGCAGCGTGCTCTGAAGAACCCACTGGGTAACATGGGAGTCATCGCAGCAGCGGCAAGCAAACGCATCAAGAGGTGGGTAGAGCTTTCACTAGATATTTCTTTGTAGAGCAGCCCTAATTTTCGCCTCAGATTTATGACATAAAGCCAAGGAAGTGTTGATAGGAGTCTGAAAGCCATCTTGGTTGGTAACATCATCGAAGGCTAAACTTTCTTAGAAGTTGTGCACACAGACTTTTCATTATTTTGGCCTTCTTAACGCCAGACTTAAGGAAAACTGACTCTCATATTTCTGAACATGAGACCAGAAGGAAAATTTACATTTTGATCGTGGAAAAATCATGGTATACAATGTATCTCTAATCAGATTATCATCAAGTGATTATATGTCTATCTACTGAAGGAAGCTTGGTCTGAGCTTATCCTATAGGCTACAACTTAACATATTCGCACATTTTGGTAATTTTTCGTCATGTGGACCACCTCTAAAGAAGAAAAAATTTCTTGTTTTTTATTTCTGAAATCAGGCAAAAATTAATGAGCGTGTGGATGTCATCCTTAAAATTACTTGCTGTGGCCTAAGATATCTGGTCATGGAAATATCATGGTAAATCCCTAATCATGATCATATTTGTACCCACTGTAGGAAGCTTGGCCTGAGCTCCGGCCCCTCCCTCCAGCAGTATGTGGACCCGTCCCTCTCCTCCCAGGCCACGCAGGTCTCTAAGGCCATCGACCAGTTTGGGGGAACTGTCGAGGACGTACTCATGAAGCATGGGAAGAAGATTGTCCGTAAGTGGCTGATGTCTATTATAGTCTATAGCATAGCAGATTTACAATGTAGAACGGCAGACAGTTTTATTGCTATTCACCAGTTTACATGTGTGGAAATCACTGTGATATAAAAGTAATGGAAGATGTAACTGTTGTTAAGTCTTTTATTGCGTCCCACTCAAAGCTCAGGAGCCAATGTTGCAAATTCTGTCAATTTAAGTGTACAAAACGCATTTTCAGCAATTTCATGTCATGAAATTCAGATTTTTTTGACAGACTGGGTGAAATTTTGTCCATCCCAACCAGCAAATTAACATCTTGCGATCTGGAGATAGCCCTGGTTAGAACATTTGATCTCTATGTAAACACTCTACATTATCATGGCAAAGCAGCACTTTGATCAACCACGTTGCATTTCAAATAAGAATGGATAAACCTAGCAGCAATGTTAAATTGTCTGTAAGTGGCTTGTGTAATATGTGTACTTCACCATTCCTTGTCTTTCACCCCTACAGAGCAACAGTTCCTACTGAAGAGAGTTGCTGATGCTGCTATTGACATCTATGGCATGGTGGCTGTGTTATCCAGGTACAAAACTTACTTTCTTGTACCTTCTCTTGAAGTCTTGCAATTTTTTAATAACAAGAATATACTTATACAATTTGTTTGTTTTTTTGTACAAATGTACTAAGAACAAGACTAAGGTGTCAACGTTATGTCCTCCAGGGCATCTCGCTCCATCCAGAGGGGAGACAAGTCTGCTGACTATGAGAAGATGATCTGTACTGTCTTCTGCAATGAGGTATTCCTTTTAAACTTACTTTACAAGTACTTTAAGTTTACTTTGAAATCTTCCTGAAATACACAGCAGCACAATTGACATTATAGACTACTTTAGTCATCATCAGTAGACATTACACAGATTCAACAAGAAATTTCATATTTTCTCAACAAAATTCAACAGGAGACACACCTTTTTATTCATGTTTAGAGGAGCAAAGGTTTCAAGAATCATCAATATGTAAGAGGTTAAGATTTGAGCTTGTAGACACAAATTTACTTGATTTAAAACTAAATTCTCTATAGTCTATGTACGTCGTGTTGTCCTTGTTTGAACCAGAGGTCTATCTTACGATATATGATATTATTTAGCCCCTTATTGAGCTCAAGAAAGCTCCTTGTGTAGCATATTGAAATATAAAAACATCATCTGACTGTGATGCTCTTGATGGTCTTTGTCCAGGCTGCAGAGAGAGTAGCATCAAACCTTGCTACTGCCACGTCTGGGAACGATGACTTCAAAGTGATGAGGGACATCGCTGAGGAGGTCGTGCAGAAAAACCAGGTGGTACAGGACCACCCTCTGGGCTTCTAAACATCTGACCAATAGGAGGCTATCTCTAGGTCACATGATCATAGCTTATCCAATGGGAGTCCTTTTATTTGTTAGTTGACAATTGTCTTTGGATATCAAATTTCACTGTTTTAGATGCAGTCATATCTATACTACATGACAGAGGTCATACAGAAAAACAGGTGGTTCAGGACCACCCTCTGGGCTTTTAAACAGACCAATAGGAGGCCATCTCTAGGTCACATGATCATAGCTTATCCCATGGGAGTCCTTTAGTTTAATTGGTGACAATTGTCTTTGGATATTAAATTTAACTGTTTTAGAAACAACCCTATCCATACTACATATTTTATCTCTCAAAGTAAAATGTCACAAGACTAAGAACAGGAACAGGAAAAATGTACATAGGTGGTGTTGTCTGCTGCTTTAGCCCGTATCAAAAAGGCTTGTTTTAACTTCTACCAAGGACATTATATAAAGCCCTTGCTTCTACATAAGAATACTTCTGGACAGATAAACTTGTGTACCTAGTGAGATTGTATAAAGGTTTGAGTGCACAAGGTGTTATTTTAAAGAGGACCTCTATAAGTTTTAGAAAAAAATGTGTGCCTATCAAAGCAAAGTACTAAGTATTACTAAGTAGTTGTATTTGGTTTTGCTGGACGCTGGCTTGAACAAGAATTCCATTACTACTGAGACACAGTACTTAAATCAGATTTTAGATTGATACTCAGGACTTTCACCAAACATTGTCTTACAGAGAACAAACTCTACAATCTCTCCTATGTTAGCAAAGAAAGACAGACCTAGGAAGGACAAAAAATCTATGCTGTTCATGTATATAGTGATAATGTGCATGGGATTATGACAAGTTTGTGAAATACTTTATTCAACGCAACTTCAATGCCATTTCAATGCAGGTGTTACCGTCCATTTGTTGTCATCACTTCCAAAGAGTATTTTCTTTTTTAGTGAAGCAGTATTGCAAATGATTGTTGGGAGTAGGACTGGGGGAGACAAAGATACAAGGAAGGTTCTATGAATGTAGACGGCAAGAAAGGAGATTGTATATGAAGGTTTTATGAGTACAAGAGATAGGAATTGGATTGGAAAAGAGATCTCTGAATACAATGGTTTTAAACTGTAGGTTAGCATTGATAGGTTTCATTCTATGTTTTGCAGTATTCTTCTCATGGCATCAAGATATTATTGACACCGTATGAAATAATGCAAACAATTGATGTGGGGAAATTAAAGGAAAACCCAAGTGATTTCGTCTTATTTTATCATAATTATTAAGCTGGAACGGAAAACTCCACATTCAGGTATTTTAGGGGATCTGCCACCCATCCGCCATACAAATTGCTGGTGGTCGAAGGTGGTTTAAATATGAACAGCACTGTCCATGAAGACATAGCCCGCATCAGAGACAAATAGTTTCTATAACAGGACAAAAATACTAACATAGAGGAAAAAGGAGTGCTTAGCAAAGTAGAATTGAACTAGAGTTTGGCGACCTCATACCTCCATGAAATATTCAAGCTTTTGTAAATTATATGCAAAGGACTTGCACATTTTCATGATTCATGCATGGTGATGTTCATCATTGACTAACATACACA
>NC_049990.1:21758789-21763371 GCF_000003815.2 Branchiostoma floridae | reverse complement strand
TCCTTATCCTGAAACTTGTCCCACTTTGTCATGACGTTGAAAGCTATCTACCACCCAAAGATCAAAACCATATCATGTCCGGTACAAGAGATACATTGAAAAAACTGCTATGGTAGAATATTCTCATTAATTATGCAAATGTAATCTAAGTTTGCATAATTAGTATTTCATCTTGTACAACATTGTCTAAGGTACCTACATACCAAAAATCATGAAAATCCGTTGTTCCCTTCTTGAGTTATGCGCTTCAGAAGTTTTTGACAGAAATGCCCCTGCTATCCCAAACCTAGTTGCTAGGGGGCCCAAACTTATGTCACTTATTCCTGAGCACAAGAGCTACCTAACGCCTCAAAATTCGTGACCATAGCTTGTTCAGAACACGAGATAGCAAAACCGGAAGTTGCGCTGCAGTACCAAGGGAAGCCGCTAGGGGGCCCAAAATCTAATCACTTCTAGCTTTCATCACACCCCACCAACACACCAAGTATGAAACCAATCCATCCAGCCGTTCTTGAGTTATCTTGTTCACAGACAGACACACACACACACTCACACACACAAACGCTACTGAAAATATAACCTCCATGACATTTCATGGAGGTAATTAAAACCAAAACACAGTCACCACACAGAAACCCAGCCATCACACTTACAGGGAATTAACCCTCTCTCATAGCCGAAAAAAAAACACAATCAAGTGTGTAAGTAAGGGACACTGCTTAAAAATCTATTTCATCACTACGAATTATAGTATTTCCTCATCACTTGTAATTATGTAAATCAGTCATACATTTGTACACTAGTTATCGATACCTAACGATAGAACTCTCTCTCGGTTACAGATGCCACATGTTTGAGAGTCCTTTCATGGAATATGGCGCCTTGACATCCATTATGCAAGTTAGTGCCTGATTTGCACAATGAGTATCTTTGTCTCCCAAGTCAGTGGTTGAACTTCGACTTTTCACCTCGAGAGATAGGTGAACCGGTTAGGCAGCCTTTACAGACGGAATGTGACACTGGCAGGTCGGCACGGCAAGCTTGAAGATCTCTACCTGTCGCCAATTTGCCTCACAGGTGGGAACATGTTTACTGTACAGATTCTATATTCTGTACAGATATTATGTGAAAGAATGAAGCTGTCCCTAGTTGCTGTGAAAAGCTACATAGCAAGTTATCACGCGTATATACGTAGTTAGTATTTTAGAAAGCATTATTTTCTGATGTTTCGTCCTACAGCTATACGTAAAAAGGTCGTAAAACCTTGTCATCATGGAATTCTTCTGGTTTTCAAATGGCTGTGAATTTTTACCCTAAAAGGAAACTTTAAAAGGTTTTACAGCACGGAAACATTCAGTGGACACCTTGAACGTTTGTGAAGTTGCCTGGGCGCGCGCGTTCTCCAAAGAGACGGAAGTAGCGTCACCTTCGATTTATGTGACTTTGCATCGATATCGATGAGTTTTACTTGAAATTCAGGATTCATGAATTACTGTCCAACCGGAGCATTTACAAAATGATCGAAATTTGTGCAGTGCTGTGCGCTGCCGATGATATGCCGATGAAATTATATTGTTCCTTTATTTTAGAGATTTAAAAGGACTGTTTGTCTCATTTGAGTCACCTTGTACATGTGTTGTAAATATAAGGTATATACTCTCCCTGTAAATTTTGACATGTTCGCTGCGGTTTTGTTTTCCCGGTTTTTGCGCTGATCTTTCAACGACGAAATCATGACTCCGCAGATAAGGGTTTTGTCGTACCTCGTCCCCGATCTGCCCAAGAGCCCATGATACGGTTTAAATTCCGTTTTTACCTTTGCCGAGAAAGCCATGGTTTCGGGTCTGTCTGTGTGTGTGTCTGTCTGTGTGTCTGTCTGTCTGTGTGCTTGAACAGAAATACGTTGCCATCCTCGATGTACTGTGTTAGGTTCAGAAGTTGACCAGTACGAGGACTGTCCAGGTCTGAAGCCTGCCTCACGGCTCAGGAATGAGGAGCTCATCCACAAATGGTGCGATGCGGTTGAGTTGTAGCTTTTCAAAGAGTTAGTTTGTGTGGTATAAACAGATTGGCTGGCAGTTCTTGAGTATGGAAGGGTCTTTGCCAGGTTTTAGCAAGGTGATCACTCTAGATTTCCTCCAAATCTTGGGGATCCTGTTAGTGCTCAAGCTTTGGTTAAACATGTTGAGCTGTCCCAAAGCGAGTACAAAGGTGATGGAAATGTGTTGCTAACGTGTAAAACAAAAGGCCTTGCACCACCATTTGCAAATACAGCCGGAGAGTCTTGATAAACAAGGTATTTGACCCTTCCCTTCTTTACCATCACCCCATCATGGTCGGTACAGTTCTCATTTCTGTAAACATTGCGAGACACAAAAGACCTGTCGTGGTGAGCGGTATGCGATATGCTCCTGATTCGCGGCAATGCAGGTCGCGAATGTTTTAAATAGTTTGTCCCATGACATTGACGTGGCAGTTACAGCCAATGCACAAATATTCATGGCAAGAATTTTGTAAAAAAAAAAAAACTAAGCCAGTTTACAGATGTGCCCTATGTGGCAGGGACTGTCATTCTTGTATAGGACTATTTAGCCATAGCCGAAGCTCTAGTCTAGGGCTCATATCAATTCGGATTTGACCATTCTAGCCGCACACCGACCATGGCACCAGGCCTGACGTATGTGGTAACTGGAGGGTGTGGGTTTCTCGGCTCCCGTATCGTCGACATGTTGGTGGAGAGAGAGAAGAACATCTCTGAAATCCGTGTGGTGGACACAAACCTTCGCAGCCGACCGTCAACAGCGGATAGGGCAGGTAATTGTACGATGAAAATGGAAGCCTTGTATTTGTACGTTTCGTGGCTAATTAAACAAGTACGTAGAAACGTGGGGGACATACATGTACTTATGATGATGCGCAGTGATTATCATTGTTGCAAAAAAGAGACTTCTGGATTACCAGTGTTGGATATATAGGGACAGGTTGCCTTTTCGGTTCTCCACCGAATAAGATAATAATTTTCGAATAATGTTGGAATGCCATAGAATAGTTAAAATACACTTAGAATCCACTTTGAATGCCATTCGATATTTCTCAACTTCGAATGCACCTCGACAGTTTTTGATATGTCAAAAACTTTCGGGCTAGCCAAAAGAACGGGAACAAATAGCTGGAATGCAGTGAAAATTTATGGAATACACTAAGAATTGCCAGGAATTGTCAGGAATAGAAAATAATTTTCATTCTGATGGCATTCCGACTCATTCTTGCTCTCGTGTGAAGGGGCTTTAAATGCATTTACATCAATTTGTGACGTATAGGTATCACAGTTTACACGCCAGGTCATGATTTGTAAGGGCCAAAGGTAAAGAAACATGAGAATGAAAACTTCATAATTGACTACGTCATGACGTGTAGGGGTTGAAGTCTCCCTTATCCACGGTGACGTCACGGACATGGCGCAGATGACGGAGGCGTGCGCAGGCGCAGACGTGGTCATCCACACAGCGTCACTGATTGACGTCCTGGGATTGGTCAGCGACGCGACCTTGTGGCACGTGAATGTGAAAGGTGTGTTTCCAAGGTCATAGCTATGATATTTACCACTGAGTTTCGCGCTTGTATTATAGTACGGATTAAGAGAATTACATATACATCTTTTATAACTTCTTAAAAAGATTTTAATGATCTTGTTTTTGTTTTGGTTTACATTGCTTACCCAGTAAACCACCTCATGACGTAAGAGGGTTTGTACTGAAGAGTACATTACAAGACACATATCCGGACAGACCTATTTGATTGACTCACACTGGAAAGGACCATTGCCGTTTTCGATGATTCGATAAGTGTGGTCAGTTCTTTAACGTGCTCGAGATGTGGCTCTCCTCAAACGTTTGGGACCTCCATTTGACGTCCTATCCTAGGGACGTCCCTATCCGATGATAGGTAATTATTTCCACCTGAAGTGAAGTGAGCAATTTTAAGCAAAGTGCCTTTCCCAAGGGCACACGTCGGGACATGTCAGAGGATTCGAACCAAAGGCCTCTTAGTTTGGGGCCAAACACCCAACCATTTCGCTGTGAGATGCCACAAGAAAATCTTATAAGCAAAATAAAAAATCATGTGATACTCAACTGTATGCAGAAAGCAAACAATTTGGATCTTCCTATCATACCAGCATCCGCAAGTAAAGTCTGTCTCACATATGGAAGACTTTCCCCATTGCAAGACTTTTCTCCCGATCACTCCCCAAACAAGGTCAACGAGCGCTTGGTTGAGAGTAGCTCGGAATCCATCCTATTCTACCTAACGGTTCGCTCCTCTGGTCGCATCCAATTTCCAAGAAGAATATGACTTTTGATTATTTCCATTTTCCAAACGTTAACAACCAGGGACCGAGAACCTTCTGCGATGCTGTGTGAATGAGGACATTCCATCCTTTGTCTACACGAGCACTATCGAGGTTGTGGGGCCCAACAGGCGGGGCGACCCGCTGGTGGATGGGGACGAGAGCACGCCGTACGACAGCTCCTGCCTAGCGCTGCCGTACGGTCGGACCAAAGCAGCTGCAGAGGCCATGGTT
>NC_049990.1:21734784-21758595 GCF_000003815.2 Branchiostoma floridae | reverse complement strand
GCGTGTGTGTGTGTGTGTGTGTGTGTGTGTGTGTGTGTGTGTGTATTTGTGCGTGTGCGTGACCACAAGATAGGGAGGGTCCTTAAATTGGTCAAAAATCGAAATTTTGAAATATGATCACGCCCACTTCAGGGGTGATGCATTGGGTCATTTGAGAGACATTTTGCATAAAAATTGGCATCTAGCATGAAATAAACCCACCATGGCCAAAAAACCGAATGCGCATTATATGCAGTAGGGCTGCAGCCATGTAGTTATTCAGAGGAATGCTTGCCGTCATATAACTGCCGAACGCTGTGTTCTAGGACTACCAAACTTGTTGACTTGTCTTAAAGTTTAGTTGGCAACAATTTTAAAAGAATAAAGTAAGTTTGTGATATTTCGTGTTGCTATGACAACAGGTTGCTAACAGGCATATTTTACAAAATTCTCTAATTTCGGCTGAAACATTGCGGTTTCATGGTTTTCTTGGTAAACACACTTATTTCCTATAGCATTGACATCATATGTAATATAATGTAAAATTCATGATTAAGTATAAATGATCTATGCTAATTTGATGACGTAATTGGTCAAAATCCAAGATGGCTGACCATGTCATAAGCGAGATAGCAAATTAGGTTATTATCACTCGAATTTCGCTAGTTCTTTATATTGTTTTTACTAAATCACTTCCATGGATAGTTGTTGTCCGTTTCGAAAATAATGCAGTTTAAAACATTAAGATTGACAATCCAAGCTGAAGGTTCTCAAATGAGAGCTGACGATAAAAGTGATAGGAAGTTGAGGAAGCTGAAGTTAAATTGCAACCACCTACAAAAGTGTGCAAAAGTCGACCAAGTGGAAACAGCAGCGAGTGGGCCGGAAAACACATGTGTTGGAAGCACAAAGAGAGATGGAAGAGAAGAAAGGTACATGTGACCATATAACGACGAATTGAAGTAGTTAGAGAGACAACAACAACAACAACGTTCTCAAAGCCAGCTAAGATAAATTTGACTTCATTTTCTGCCGATGCATCAAAGTCAATCCGACTGTCGTTGACAACAAAAGTCTTACCTACCTTAGTAGACTTATAGACACCCATTTTTGTTAACCTTTTGTTTGATACAAAATCCTCTGTTTAGACGGTTATTGCCAATAACATCACCTTAATGGTGTCATACTTACCTCATATTATGGCATAGTAGTAGAGTGACATACAGTGTTATCAATACACCAAAATTAAAGGAGTGACTTACATATTTGGTGATTGTACAGCAAGCCGTTTGGAGTTTATGAGGAGGGGGGCGAAATGTCTGTTTTATTGTCTATTCAGTTACACTTTTACATTCTGTATGATATACCCAAGATGAACTCGAGGGTAACTGAAATCCGTTTAGGACGCTGTGAGAGCTCAGCACAGTCACCGTCTAGTGGAAAGGGGGGCTTAGTAGCAAAGTTCAATCTTTCATTTCTACCCTCTGAAAAATAACAATAGGCACTTGGATATCAGATACATTACCATTGCAGCAGATTAATACCATAAATTTTGTGCACTTTCAACATGTTAGGGAGAGTGACAGTTGTAGAACAATCAGAGAATGTATGTAAATTAGCTTTCAGTTACAGCATGGCAACTAGAAGTACATCTGAATGGCAACTAGTACTCAAAGCAGATCTGAGGCTAAATTGTTTGATGCCGGTAATTATGAGGTCTTACCTCCATCTAAATACTTCCAACTACCTACAAAACTGGCAATACTATAGTGTAGAGTGTGATATCAGTGATCGAGTACCATTCGGAGTTGAGGTAGTTTATGTTGAGAAAGTGACTGCTGACATAGACGTATGAGAGGTGTCAAAGGAGATCTACATTTATGCCAATTATTGCAATGATACACTATCCATGAGCACAACCATGACAGACAGAGAAAGAGAACCCACATACAATGAGAGAATAGTTAACTCTTTCAGATATACGCAGTGGAACCTGAGTGACAGCAAGCCCTGGAGAAAGTATGGGAGGTGGGGTTGACTAGATACAAGACTAGACTCTGGACTATACATGACACATTTCAGCAAAGCCTAGGCCTGGACAAGCTGTAATCTTATACATCATCGTGACTTATTGCTTTCCTTTCAAATCAGAAATGTGCAAAAAATTTCCTAGTAAGACCTTTCATCCATTGTTACTAGTACATAAGAGTTCAGGCACACAATTGACAGTGATGGTAGCCAGATTAAGTACCTTACTATACTAGCAGTTTTACTGTGGATTAATTTGTTCAAACTTAAGGATAAAAAGCTTTTGATGCAAATCACATGTACATGTTTCTGGGAAAATCACAATATTCGGATTTTGGCACGACGTGCAATTTGGGAGGAAATGTGTCATTTGAGGCCGATAGGGAAGCAGAAAAAAATCACCCTTCCGATATTAGAAAGACATAATATCTTACATGGCAACCAAATCTATTATATACTACTAGGAAAAAGCCTTATTTCACAAATGTGCATATCATGGGCCCCAATGGCGTCAAATTTGAATTGCAGGTGGTGGGGGGTTTATTTTGAGGTACGACTTTACTTTTTGTATCCAAAGTCTTGTATTGATGGTGCTAACCATTTCCCAAGTGGGTGTCGAAAAATACTTCCATTACAGGTAGTAGGTTTCATATTTTCATGATTATTCAGATTGATCTTGTCAATCTTCTCCGGTAAGGGGAGGAATGTTATGAACCCACTGTGAACCATGTGATCACTCCTACTCAAATCCCCCTATTTTAGAAGTAGACTAGTCCTGTTACCTCATTCTGGTGCTATTAAAGAATCCTGGAGACAAGACATTAGAGTATGTAGCTCCTCAAAATGTCCAGTGTGCGGCCAGTTTGTTACAATTCATCAATAGCCTTACCATCGGCTCATAAAATGGAACTCTAGTTACTACTAATCTATCATTATCATTGCAGGTATATACGGAGATGGCGAAATGCCAGTACTAGGGTTCTATAAGAAACGTGGTGTTGGCATTTTCACGCGGCCCATGAAACGCATCTGTCCCCCCACGGTCAAAGTCAGCCGCCTGTACGTCGGGAACGTGGCCTGGGCCCACCTGCTGGCCGCCCAGACGCTAGTGACGTCACCGGAGACGGCTGGAGGCGAGGCGTTCTACATATCCGACGATACGCCCCTAAAAGACGACGATACGCTGTATGCCGAGCTGTGCGCCCCTATCGGGATCCGTTATGACGACAATTTGGTCCTCCCTCTGTGGCTGCTGTACTTCATCGCTCATGTCTTAGCCTTAGTTCGTTTCCTTGTGAAGCCTTTTTACACCTTTGTCCCCCTGTTAAATTCGGAAATACTGACTATCCAAAACACTACGTTCTACGTTAACTATAACAAAGCCACACAGCTTCTCGGCTACAAACCACTGTTCAAGTGGGCAGAATCTAAACAGAGAACATCTGACTGGCTGGTAAAATGGAAAGCTAGAGAGTTCTCATAAGATAAAGTACACAATGCTTCTTTTACTGCATTCCCTAGCTAGATAGCAGTGTACAGGGCCTTTTAGATCTTTCTTAATACAGTCATTGATGATTGTAACCTGTGCCTGAAATTGTAACCCATGCGTCCCATGGCTGGCCCTGTAAATGCGTGTAGAGCCTTTAGGTTAGTTTTTAAAAAAGAGGGTAGTCATAATAGTTATCAATGTCAAGTCGACGGATGGTGGTTTTAAATTAGTTGTCGCCGTTTGCAACCACTGTATGTTGTGCTATTGACATTTGTGCAAGATATCAATGTTTGACATAAACTATTCCATTATTTGTTAAACGATAACAATGGAATCACATCCTCCTAACGCTTGGTCCCCAACGGCATTAGCCTATGGGGCCCTGCTATCTCATGCCCTATCAGTGGTTATTATGATTGTCGCCACAAACAAGCTGTCAACCAATCAGAGAATAGGCCTTTCTTGGGCTTGTTGTTGTCGCAAGCTGTCTCGCAAAGGCCGCTGGGAAGCTATCAGCCAATCATGTTACGTATTACATGGCTCCATCCTCCTACGCCCGATCCCCAACGGCTGGCTGCCCATATAAGGGCAAGCTCATTAATATGTATAAGTAGGGCAGTCCCTAACTGGTCTGAGTGCACAAGGTAGCAGAGGTAAACACAGTAAGTTTTGACACGACTGTGGTTCCTCTTCGTAGGAGAATGTGGAATCAAGAATTTGGTAATACGTATGTCAAGACATCTATCACATTATATCAAAAATGTCTAATTGAACCAAAACATGAAGATAGAATGGACCAATATGCATGTTATACATAGTGTATTCAATACGTGATACTAAAAATGTTTTTATCTTACTTATACTTCGGCCGTTGGCTTATAGTTGCCTGCTTTATTTGTCTTATTAATCAAGGAGTACCCTAATTCAGATGGCCTCCTTAATTCCTTGTGAAGTACTATAAACGGGAAATTATAACGTTTTATATAAGTGGTTTCACTGTTTTTGCGGTGTCCCCTTCACTGCGAACTTAAGACCATTGCGAACATATTTGTCATCTTCTGCCCGCCTACACGTGGTTCAACAAGACAACCATTGCAATCGTTTTCTCTCCTTAGGCCACACTGACATAATCTTATGGATGACAACCTCTGTCGTCGTCGTCGTCTGGAGACCCCGAAACTATTGTGCGAGGGCAAAAAATAAATCAAGCAAAAAAAATAATGCTGTTTAACCACACCAGACTAAACACCCAGTCTATTCCTTCCCAGGCTCAGTATATGTTCACCTTTAGTAAGACTGTAAGAGACAATCGTCTCCATTTCAATAAAGTTTTTATTGCCATTCTTGTTGTATAGGAAACCATTCAGAGACTGTATATTGAATGACCAGCATCTGTCCTTAACTCTTCATAAGTTACAGTCAGAAATACTGAGCTGGATACCACCATACCTTCATAGCAAGTTTTAGATTTAAAATATATCTGGTTATCATTAGCCTTGTGTTTCCAAGATGATCTTCAGTATTGGCTGAAAATATCTCCAAGTGTGCTTACAACTATGTATACAGTATGTTTTAATGTGCTATATGGAAGAGACACCATCGAAACAACACACAGACTATTGAAACGTGTTCAATTTTAATCCTTAAGTTCATTGCCTTCTACAGTTCTCATTTCACTGTTCCAAATATGGCGAAACCTCATCCCAAGGAACAGAAGACCATCTGCCACTAATAATCAAACTACAGCTCAATTCATTGCCTTTAAAAATGTCCAATTCATCAAATCATTATTCCATAAAACATCCTTGCACATTTCATAGTGTTTCCTCTGACAAAATATTCAGAAAAATAGCAACAAAGAACTCTAAATACAACTCTTCTCTGTTAAGAATAAAAAACATAGCTTAAAAAAAGGTCTTAATACTGCTCCAACAGTGTATTGCTTGCCGACCTCTCTGAGAAATAGTTGCCTAATACTTATGTTCTTGTGAACGAGTGAGTAAATCGTAAAAATGCATAGCGCTACTTACAGAACTCGCCTAAAACCTCGATTGTATCCCGGGGAATGCTGGAGAACTAATAGTAGTGCCCTTAGTCACTCTAAATTCACTACATGATTTTGCTATTGTCTAGAAGAGCCTTGCTCAACGCGTGATTCTTCACGTTCTAGAAGTAACCCCTTTTTTTCCGCGTTCCACTTCCTTTTACATCTACGACGTTAACTTTTGAACTGTGCTCTGTGGAAGCCTTAGCGTTGTGTTGCCTCTCGTGCGTGTCCACGGTACAGGCGCCTGGTTTGAGAGTTCTGCTCGGTAGTTTTTCCCAAGGTGAACTGGAGGACATGATTAGTAGCACCGCACGATGTTGTGCACAGGTTTGTTGCCATGGCAACAGGAAACCCAATGTGGGTCAGTTCATCTCCCTTGACTAACTCTCAACACCCTCGGCCCTGTAGAGGAAAACACAGACACAATTTAAAAACAGAATATAGAAAACAAGTCACAAGGGGGCCCCAAATCTTGACGTCGCATTGATACCTACCCACATACCAGGTATCAAGACAATCCATCCAAGCATTCTCGGTTTACAGTGTTCACACACAGATTTGCATACACATGTACCCCAAAACATAGCCTTGTGGAAGATAAAGGTGCCCTCTCACTGCACTTGCATCAAGCTTGCGTCACTGAGGCGTTGCTGTTTTGTTATTTTCTCTGATTGTTTATAATTTAGATATTGTGTAATACGTAAAAGCACGACTTATAATTTATTCTGTATCTTTCGAACCCCGCAATGCCACAAGCTTGACACAAGTGCAGTGAGAGTGCACCATAATGAAGATACATTGATACCTTCTTGAACCATCCTGTTTTAAAGTCTGCAACAAAAACACCCCATGATGCTATTCATTCATTCATATGAATTATGTATGTAAACAAACAAACAAACGAGTTACCTGGAAGCACCAGTCTACCAGTGGGGGCCAGGTGGGTGTGACCTGTAGCCATGGTAACCAGGATGCCTGGGCGGCCGTGACGTCGCCCCCAGCAGAGCCCCTGCCATCACCCCAGCGGCCGCCCCGGCGATCATGCCTGTTCCGAAGTCAGCGTTCGGAGCTGGAGGCTGCTGCAGGGGGATAAGAGGATACGGTTATGGATTGATTACTAACTATGGATGTACAGAACTCCCTGCATCATAGCCTTTGGCTGATTGGTATTGGTTGTAGGTTATCCAAATCAATCAATTACAAATTTTTAAAAAATGCTTCAAACTAAACCACTTTTGACACATGACCTTTGACCAACTACTGACACCATCCAAAAATAATTTCATCAGGTTGTTAGGTCAAAAGATAGCACCCTCACACTCAGGGTTGACAATCGCGGCAAAGCCTAACAATATCACCCCTGACAACTCAGCCACAGTATTCGGGTATTAGGGGTACCTGGCTTATGAATATTAATGAGCTTGCCTGATTTGCCGCAGGCCAATCAGCGACCGGATTGCAAGTTTCGAACAAACAGCGTACGCATGGTACGGCGTGGCGTGCACAATCTGTTTATCTTTGCGAGACGGTAATGTTTTTTTTTTAATTCATAAAAAATTTATAATGCTAGGTCGGTACCAGTATACGTTGATGCCGTGGTTACCTATACCCACAGAACCGACAACTGTTAAATTTGGTACCTGATAAAGACGTCTGGACGCTGAAAGTACTGTGAAACGTTATGCCGGTACTGTTATCTTGCTCTTGAATATTAATGAGTCGCCTTATATGGTGCCATTCCAAGCTTTCGACAACAAGCCATCTCTCCGATGGGCTGACAGTTGGTTAGAAGCCACGCCCCTTATAACCGAATTCTGTGGCTGAGTTGTCAGGGGTGATATCGTTAGGCTTTGCCGCGATTGTCAACCCTGAGTGTGAGGGTGAAAGATAGTAGAGTTTTCTTTTACTAACACAACCTTTCAATATTACCTGCTGACATTTTGATGCATATCAGACATCTTCCTCAGAGCTTCAAACTGGAGTTCTGCTTCTCACCACTATATGTAGGTGGCACTTTTGCGAGGAAAACGCAGTTAGAAGCTCCTAGGAAGATGTCTGATAGGCATGGAAATGTCAGCAGGTACATGTAATATTAACTGTTTGTGTAAAAGAAAGCTCTACTATCTTACTGACAACATCATTCTATGGGAAGTAAATGGGTCAGTTTTAATGAAGAGGGCCTAAGTTTAGGTTGAAAATCTGGATGTACATCTGCAAAATTGTCCTGGACATAAGTTTAATCTGTGTTGTTGGTTAAAAAGTTGTAACATGGGATGAACTGTGTATAAGGAAAAGATGCAAGAACCAAAGACTGTAGGAGAGGTCTGAAGCAAACAAAACATAGATTCTACACCTCCAAACACAAATAATGGCATACCCTTCTTTAGCTACCTACAGAGAAGTTGTAGAATGGATACGACTGGGCACATGATTAAAAATTGTAAGAAAAAAAGGATAGATGTTGCAATGTCATGATGCCTGCCAGCCTGTAACGTGGTAGAGGTGAACAACAAAAATACAAATAAGCCAAAGAAAGCAGGTAGCTATCAAGAAATGACAGAAAATGGGATTTGTACAACCAAAAAAGCAGAAAGAAAAACGTGTAGTTTTACTGCATACGGCACCCAAATGTAATATTTTGCTATTCTGAAAATAAGAACACTTCTGTTCGAGATCTTCAGATTCAAAACAAAAGGGAACAACCACACAGCAAATCTGTTACCAGTAAATGAAAATGTACGCATTCCTTCTCATTGCATGGTTTCTGACGACTTTCTACAGTACATAGTGAAAAGTATGCCAAATCAGAAAATACCAACTTCTGATGTAGTTTTATATACAGGGACTCTGGACTTTTGTTCACACAAAACGTAAATGTCATGTAGAAGCATCACAATGGATGCTGTTAGGCCTTCTTTCCACTAGACAGGGATCACGATTGGATTTGTGTATCTTTTGATTTCATAATTGGGATATCATACAAGATGTAAAAGTATGATTTAGAAGACACCATAAAATACAAACAAATTGATCTGTCAAATCTTGTTTAGTGTTCGCAGCCCTAGTGGAAACCGTATTAGTCTTTACATGGCAATAGGTGTTTTGTGAACTCTACGAGTATCTTACCGTTAATTAGACGTAAAGTTGGTTAGCAAACTTACCTTTTGTGTAAGTACATGTGCGTTACCTCACCAATAAAATTACACTTCATTCAAATACTTAACGCAACTTTCACAGCAATTCACCCCAATATTTGTAGGCACAGAAACCTGCACGCAAAGGTGGCAACCTTTCTGGCAACCTGGACATTTGCTACTGACTACAAAATGAACAAGGAAGAACAAAACTCCAAGCTGTGAAACTGTTTATGGATGACTGTCCAACATTAAGGATTGATGTTTACTTCAAAGTTGATAGAAGAATTAATTTATGTCCAGAATTCTAAAGTTCCAAAACAAAAATGTACCCTTGAATTTGTACAATTGTGAATGAATGAAAGGCTGATCAAGTAATGATATTGGAAAGAAATGATCACGGCCTACAACTGAATAAATTTCTCTTTGCAGACAAAATCCTTAATGCGGGACAGTCCCTGTGGTTGAGCGGATCACCTTGTAGCTGCTTCTGTAAGTCGGCCCTCCACCCCACGCCTGGGTGCCCGATTTCTGCTGAAATCACAATGTGGTGGCTATAATTGTGGTCATGTGACAGACAGGAGGATAGGAGCTGGACTGTTGTTAGACATGGACAAACAGGAGGAGAAATCACAACTGTGGCTGGGGAACTGTGTAAAGGAAAGGCTGAGCTCTACTTTAAGAAAAAAAGAAGTGCTATACACACACAGTCATCCACATGTTAGCATACTATAGCACCAGTCTTTCATCCACACACAAGTCAAACACAGAAGGGGATTCATTCAAAACTTGTGTGCGGTAACAAAAAGTTCTACTTTTACTGTTTTAGGGGTTGAAGTTTATACATACAGATAGACATGGGGGGAGGTGTATGACTGAAAGTGTAAGACTCCTCTTAAGCTACATGGATCTTTATCTTGTCTAATGTGTAATGTAGGACTCCACTTAACCACAGACACTCTCCTTCAAAGCAACACACCCGCAAACAAGCCACAGGCTGAACTGGGCACAGGGTTTCAACAGTAGCACTTCTGGTACATAGCAAAATGGTACAATTTTCAAAATGGTATAGTGACAGCAATCTGAGTTTTGTATCAAATATTTGTTTCATTTGCATAAAATTGCATCTTTCTTTATGCTTTTTTCTTCACATTTGGGGCATGATGAATAACATATTGTTCATTCACAGAAGTGGAAATAAGGTTCAATTTTCAAAAGAAATGTCTGCTATTTTACTTCACGCTGAAAAAAAAGCGTTTGTTTTTTTTGCCTACAGATTTGCAAATTCAGTCTGGTACATGATGAAAATCATGTTGTTTAGTCACTATTTTCGAAAGAAATGTCTTCTATTTCCTGATGCTCCATGCTGAAAAATAGTGTATATGTGTTGTTTTGATACAAATTTGTAAATGAGTAGCATTGTTGAAACCCTGCCCCAGGAAGAAGCGCCCCCTTGCGGCCCCACCTGAGAAGGCACGACGTAGACCGTCCTCTGCGGCTGCTGCACCACTGTGGTGTTGTGCACCACCTGCTGGCCGTACAGGTGCGCTGCTGACGGGTAGGAGTGCATCGTCGGCTGGGGAGATACATGACAAAAACAAAATTAAGAGGAGAGCAGCTCTGGCACTCGTGGAGAGGGAGCTTGTACTGCCAACAACTATAGGAACCTACAAGAAAGTCTGCTGATGGGTAGGAGTGCATCGTCGGCTGAGGGGACACATGACATCAATCAATCCATTACAGACCAGAGACGGGCGGCGCCACAAGCTAACTGGCACGTCTGATCCACTATTCCAATGATGCACTTGGCTATTGGTGTGTGGCCCATATTAAATACAATCAAACCTGTACAACTACAAGTGACCTCTTTTACATAAGGACCACCACGTCAATGTGACCCTTTGTGGTGGGTCCTTAGATATGTTTCCCTTTTAACATAAGTATCGAAAACTCTGTCTATAGTGACCATCTGTCACATAAACCAGATGTCTTTGGTCCTCAAAGTGATGTTTTGGGCAGTTTTGATGAAGGTAATAAAATGACATTGCAAAAGTCTTGCAAACAAGTCTCAGATGACTGCATGAATGACTGAGTGAGTGAAAACTTAATCATGGCATTTTCATACATGAGTTAATACTTGACTCCTATACTGATTTCTAAGATAACAGTAATGTTCCTCACCTGCATATGTTGATAGGAGGGCTGGTGCGTTGGAGCAAATCCTGTCATGGCATTGCCTGGACTGGCGTAAGGGCTCGGGGCTGGGGCAGGGTTTAAGGAGGGGGTGGGGGTGGCAGTGGGGGTAGGGGTTGGGGTAGGATTGGGGGTTGGGTAGCCAGTCGGAGGCCCTGTCGACCCTGTGGGGGTGGGGACCATGGGGGCTGGCTTGTACACAGCACCAGCTGTGGTGTATGCTGGGAGGGCAGAAACAACAAATAAACAAAAATAGCACAGAAGATATGTACACATTAGTTTTGAAGCAAAAAAACCCAACAATTTTAACCCTTTTCCTAAAACCTAACACTGTAATCATTACAGATTTGGTGCCAAACATTACCTCAGGAGGTAGAGGGTTAATCAGAAGATAACCCATTAATAAGCTTAGCCAAAAAAGGAAATTAATTTCAGCCAATTCATGATACCTGACCAGAATCCATGACGAAAAATAGCGGAAGATATCTGAAAGGTTGGACTGTAAATTAACAGAACTTATCCAGTTGCTTGAGTAATTTTTACATACTATATCTTATTAACCGGTTGTCCAACCTTTGTGGACATAACATTTACCACAGTAAAAGTGGCTAACATGCAATTCAGCCTATGGCTGCGAGACATTATTCCCTCACTATATTTCAAATTGTATTGCATTGTTGGTGTAATGAAATAAGCAGAGTTATTATCATCATAAAAGAGTTTCCAGTGTACTGGTACTTACCGCTGGAGGCAGAGTAGTATGCTGATGGCATCATGGGACTGCCGTATGCATTAGGCCTGGGCACGTAGGACGGCTGGGTACTGATGGGGGGGTACATCATCGCTGGTACAACACAGAGGAACACAACCATTGCAATTTACACAACAAGCTATACACATCAACACATGGCAGTTATATGTTTGTTGTATGTAACAACTACCCTTACTTCTATCTCCCATTTTCTATAAAACCAATTCAGACAAATACATTTGAAATGTTTATGGACAGAAATTGAATATTTGTGTATTGATTAATTCATTGATATGTTTCAATGCAACAATATCTGGAGAACGTTTTAGCAATTCAGTTGAAATCAGTAATAATCTGTCTATAGGGAAGACGAAACTTTCCAACATTACGGTTCTAACTCCCCTTTTTTCAACAAATTTCTTCATGCTTCTTATTTGTGTTTGAGTAAAAATGTTGGTTTTAGCTACAATACACTCATAGACAGGTCTATGATGCAACAGGCTTTACCAGAATCAGCTGAGTAAACCTGCCTGTGTTTGACATCCAGTACCACAATTATATGTACACATACACTTTACATACAAAGTATCATTTGTATAGCAGGAATCTACTACAAGTTCCTTTCCAGGTGTGGTTATGGCTAAGTTATTAATCATTTGCATACAACTCTGCCTGTTCTTACAACTGGTACGTTTAGTCCGACTTTTGTATCACTGTACAGCCAGAAATCATACTGATATCACGGGCTAAGGTCAGCATGGGTAAAGTTTTGCTAAATATCATCCACGAAAACAGAAAAACTGTTACATTGAAGCTTCATATGTTTTGTCCTTTCCAACCTACAATATACCAACAGCAACGTTAAAATCTGTAGTAACTATACACTTCAATCCCTTATCATAAAGTACAAGAGTACAAACAACTGTTAAAAGCAAGGGAGCAAAGCTCAATGGCTTCATACTGTGAGTAAGGCAAACAGTGCAAGTGCAAATATGCATGGGAAAAAAACTGCACCCATTACAAAAACGGATGATATGCTAACACTAAGAAGAATACCGGTAGTGCATAAACCCAGTTCATCACTAAAATGGCTGTCTTCACATTGCAAACTAAGTGCATGCCTGTTGAACTTGAAAGTATCAGAAAAACACATTTGACATTGTCATCATTGCCTCAGGCAAATATATTTCGGGAAAATGGATATCTACATGTATTATATTAATCTAAACTGGTGTTAAGTGCCTTTCACACTGCATCCTTAGACTTTTTTTATGGCAAGCAAAATGCTGTGTTTCTTTCCTAGTGCAAGTGCGATGCAACAGAAGCACACCAGGCTAACTACAGTCTAACTATCAGGAGCATTCCCGCCAGAGGGGCTTCTTCATGAATTGGACCGTACCATCTCCTAGTAGTCCTACGGTATGTACATGGACCCAACTGTCTGGGGCAGTTCTATTCATGGTATAAGACTGGATCTATCCCATAGTAATGCAGCTCAGTTTTGTGACAAACTTGTCATTTTCATGTTGTACTAATTATACATGACAGTCATTCAGTTTTTCTGGGGATAGCAGTCTTCCTCACAAGAATGAGATAGAGCATACGGGACGTGTTTGCATCTAAGTTTTTTCTAACTATAACGGCGTTACGCTAAACCCTCAGATTTAACTATTCATTGCAAAAACTGTCTTCAAACTTTGGGCAACATTTTTGAGATTTCCTAACAACAACACTCTGGAAAGTAATTGTTGAGACAAGTTCTATGTGCTTGGCACAGCAAATGGCCTGCAGTTTTTCTTAGAGTTGCTAGGGGGCCTATCTGGCGAGAAGGCTATCACCACCTTTAGCAGCCATGCAGTGGTGACCGGCAGAATTGCAAAGCTGATGCGCCTCACGCCCTAACTAGAGAGGGTTCAAGAATTCAGTTCACCTTGTCCTTTGTCATTGTAGTAGTAGTAGATTGGCACGTAATTCCATCTACTGGTCTCATCTTCTGTATTGTGAGACATGGAGAAAATGTTGAGTTCTCCCACTAACCTCTCAGTCAGAGCTTTCCCCTCTATCTACCTACTTCTAGCTATAACTGTGGCAAAAATTGAACAGTTTTGAAGAAACTCCGATCCCCATGAAAAAATGATTTTCGGAATGGCTAAAAAGACTTAGCTGAGAAACAAAGATACGTCTTGGGGTCTCAAAGAGTTCAAACGTGTTAAAACAAACCACATATTGTTGTCCACGTTGTCTAGTTTGTTTTGGTATTGTCTCATAACATACCATATCACTACTATAGTAATATGTTGTTGTATCTCTGTAACCAAATTGCACACCCAAAAATTCTATGCACCAAACCTCTCAAAAGTGGAATACAACAAGATATAACACCATTTCCGCCAGGGTTGATAATAATACTTGGAACATAATACACACAAAAAATGTTCATTGTACAACTACAAGGCCCAAACGTTCTTCCAACATGACAAGAAAATGGAACTCACAATTTTTGGCTATCACTCAATCGTTCATAGTGAAAATACTGTAGTAACTTATATTCTATTGGCATGAAATCCAACTAATGGTTTAGGATGTAAATGGAGCTCCGGAGTGATGGACAAAAATGTTTGAGAAGTCCCATGTTCTTGTGGTGTTAGAAGGAAGGCCTTGCTTTGTGTAACATAATTAACCCAGACAGATGAAGCCCTGCGCTCCACTGTTGGGGGGTGAACTCACGTGCTGGGGTGGGGTACAGCATGGCACCCTGGGGAGGGGGTGGGGGGCCCATGTGGCCCATGGAATTCATGTACATCTTGTCATAGGTGGGGGTATTCATCACACGGCTAGCATGGGCAATCTGGAACAGAGAGTAACATAGAAAATGTTAGATCTTGAAACATTGACATTATTTTTCTAAGCATGTTACGAATGATTGTCTAAAAAGTACGTAATGCCAGGTGAGTAGAGGTCTGTACCACACACTCAGCATTACCAAATAAAAGGTTATCTTTATTCCAATATAAGTATAGAGACTGCAACCAGATAAGGAAAATTGTAAGAAGCTAGTAGGAACAGTCTCCTGGCTCCTGGGATTCAAATCCGCACTGAACCTGGGCCGCCACATGACAAACCTAAACTGTTATGCCAAAAGGGTCCAACCCATTTGGCATGGTCAGTTTGGCAGCACTTGAACCCCACACTACTCTTCCTTCGTCTAGCCTATTACTCACAGGGTTGGCATGGGAACCAAATGTAAGAACACTTGAACCCCACTGTTACACACCAAAGACTTGTAGCTTTTTTGCTTTTAGTTTTTTCCGTCCTTTTTTTATGGAACAGTGAAAATTCCTTAACACAGTAAAAAAATTTCATCTAGCAAACCAGAAAGGGAGGTTGGTATCTCCCATACGCACATGTTCGGAAGAGATGATAGTTGAATGACCTGCACCTAATATGACCTTGGCATTCTCCCAGCAATAGCCTTATCAACACCAAATGGACCAGCTTAAACTCTTATCTCACTCAAACTGCCAACAAGTAGTCGGAGATCAAGATAGTGCCGGTTGCTGCACTGCTCAAGTTTTAGACTTGTCAATCAATGTCTCATATATCACAAAATACATAATATACAATAAAGTCTGACTACATCACATTGTTTGGTTAAACTGCCTGAGATTAGGGGTGGGTACCGGTACAGAAAATTCAGGTCCAGGTCCGGTTCAGGTCCAAAGGATCAGGTCCAGGTCTGGACCTGATTCAGTATGACTCATACCAATGGTCCATTTCACTACAAAGAAATCTGTTTGGTGGAGTATTAGACTTACACTGGAGTTTTAAAATACTACAACGCTAACTGTACCTGTACGATTGAATGTAAACCTTTGTAGAAATTACTATAATCTCTACTCTACTTCACTCTTGTCATTTTCTTCCACCTGCAAGCGCCAAAACGTGTGAATTTCTGATAAAATGATACGTTAATTTTTTAATCGGTCCAACATCCGGTCCACCTAATTTTTTAAGGTCCGGTTTTTCTGGACCGGTCCAATACGAAAAACCGGTTTTGTACCGGTACGCTGTACCGATACCCAGCCCTACCTGAGATACTTGCTGTAATGTGGTCGCTCAGTTGGACTGTAATCTCACTGTCAAACATACTAATTATATGATTGTTATGTGCATGCAAACATTGGATTCCATTACTACTTAACATAAATGCAATCACCAAAATACTGCTAGCCAATGGTAATTTTGTTATTCTTTAAAGGTAACTATCTAAATCTCGTGTGCATTACATGTTCAACGTATGTTTAAAAAAAATACAGCAGAATCTAGTACAAGTCTTTCTAGTAAATGCTTTGGTAATATCTGGTCACGTAGGCCCTACCACTGACCGGGCTGTTGACCATGAACCACATGTCTGACCAAGGATGTCCATGAACCGGTCAACATATCACACCAAACTGGACATTTCTGGGTGCCCACATGTCCTTACCAATCTGTGGTTGTAGAATTTTTTGGGTGTAAACATTACAACCAAACTATGCATTTATGGATTAAATTTGTGGTAGGCTCTCTTATTCCATTTCTATTGAGTTATATCAACTTAAAATAATTTTACATGTTTCATGTTCAAGTCATCAAAGCACCTAATTCCAAACACATGCACGGTGAATGTATCTTATTCTCAACAACCCTGGAATTGCTACCAAGGCTATAGCTATATATTTGTATATTTAAGTCATGCATGAAATAAAAGATTCCTTTTTTGTGTGAGGCAAGTAAGTTGTAATTTCAATACTCAGATCTTGTAATAATGACTGAAAGGTCACATGAAATTATCTGTCACATGAATTATGTAACTCGTGGAAAGAATATTAGTTTGACATTCTGGCCAACTCCCGATAATATGATCTTGTTGATCTTTCCTTATGTGTGACCTTTTCCTCATGCAAATGGAAAGGCTAAAACTAGTCTCTTGTTTCTCCACTTTAATATCAACCATATCATAGCTACACAGAGGAAGCCAAAGGAAGGATAGAAAGAAATCATATCAATATTTTTTCATTAAACAATATTTTATACTTTAACAACTGCAAAGCACTCATATTTCTGAACGTAGCACCCTAGAATTAAAGAATTTCTGTCAAAAAGCACATTTTGGTACTGTACTAGTTACTGTAAATGCAGAAATGTTCGCAGTGGTTCTATGTCAGGGCTCGAAATACCACATGCATATGCAAGTTTGTGCATGTAAAATTGGTGTGGTGCAAGTAAGTTTAGACCAAACTTGCACCAGTGCAAGTTACTTTTGTCCTCTAATACCTGACATTAGAAAAAACATTCATGTCTGTCATTGAAAGATAAAAGAAAATAACACTGAATAAAACAAAGTCTAATAAATTTGTTCATGGAGGTTAGACATCCAATTAAACAATATCTAAAGACAATCTATTTCTACAATGCTAATAATTCCTATGGTGTTGTCTTACCTTGATTTGCATATAAGTTATATTTGCATACAACTTAGTGACTTTGATATGTTCAACTGGTTTTTCCAGTTAGATGTACTTGTATTGAGTTGTTCTACCACTTCATTCTAGCGATGCTTAAAAATAGTCACTGTGATGTATGTCACTCGATGCGTCCAGAAGAAATCTATGGATCTTATCTAGTTGAAGACATTGGATTGTCTTTAATCAAGCCTAAATTCACCATTTTGTTAAAAATTGTTTGTACAATTTAAAACCAAAAATAAAATGCGCCATGGAAAAACAAATATCCAAACATGTGGTCTTTATGTATCCTTATTTACTCACATACATTTGCAAATTTTCAGAAGAGGAGGTAAAGGGTTAACAGTTCACTATTTTGGGTGGTGCAAGTTAGTTTCTTTTGGTGCAAGTTACCTTTGGCTTAACTTGCACCAGTGCAAGTTCACTGAAAAGTGTATTTCGAGCCCTGTATGTTCATGGTTTTCGCGGTGGCCACTACACCGTGAACTTAAAACCACGGCGAACATTTTTCCGTGGCAGTAATAGACTATAGTATACATTGTATGGTGCTACCGCGAACAGTCCTTTTTCCCACTAGTACCAAATTCAATCCCCGCAAACTGAAATACATTTACAGTATATATTTCCTGCAAGCAATTCACAATCACATTCAAGTCATTTTTCATCCTCAAATATTCTGCCTCAAATACTTCAACTTCCCAATCCTCACCACAGTGGCAGTATAACCATAAAAGCAGTTTCAATATTGCCTACAGAAGTGATTTTTAACTTCTGCCTAAACCCATAATCTCATGATTCAGAAGTGTAAAATCTCTGGAGTGCTTTTCACCTCCCAAGTGGGACAATATAAGAGCCCCAAATCCTCTTCTTAATCCAGGTTTACTTGGCTGCTAGGTGTGGGTACCCAGTACCTACCTAACAGGTATCACCAGTATAGCTCGAGGGCAAAACGTTTTGTAGGCGGCGATTTCTACAGCGATCTCAACTGTTTTTATCGGGAAAGAATGGAACCATTCAGAGTGGAAAATTTGAACAAAGAAACATACAGAACGTAATTTATAGTTGCCACATTTTGTCTCTACAACTGGGCAAATAATTCCTTCGATAAACCAGTTTTAGGATCTTTCTAACACCGTAAACATGACAAGCTGAAGTTTTTTTTTTTACCAAAAATGAAGACTTACACTGCAGCCACATTGCTGCATTTTTTTGTACTTCCAATTAGCACCCACCCACCCCCCACTCCCGGGCCAAAATCTATACCATTTGATAGTCGTTAAGCAAGGCAATATTTTATGAATACAATACTTTTTTCCTAGCCTGCAGGGTCTGATTTTGGTGATACTTAAAATCAAAACCTTTATATGCAGTATACCAAAAGATGAATTTTTATTGTTATTTGTGGACGTCGTATACTCTAACCGTGGCCAGTAGATGGAATCAGGATCAATACTTATCCCTGGTAGCATAATAACCAGCAATTGCAGACACTTGGTCGATATCAGGCCAATCTATTCTACGCTTCCTGCTGTGACATTACAAGCTATGTGGAATCGCCCGATATTGGGAAAGAATTTAGGAGTTCATGATTGTATATTGCATCCTGTGAGAGATACGCAATACCAATACTTGTACCTGCGTGCATACAGCTAACAGATGGTGGTCAGAAATTACAATAGAAATGCCTGCTGGCGGCCATACGCTAGGGTTTTAACATTCGCCCAGAGAACAATTTCTCTGGGCCTTTGGCTGAATGTTAACTGCCTTCTCACGAAAATTAGAGTTTGTTTTCTTAGAGAGAATACCTACTAGAAAAGACCAACCAGCAAAAAGTATGGCTATGGCAAAAATAAATGGAAAAGATAGAGGCCTAAGATATTATCGTCAAATAAAAATGAAACCTTGTGTATACATTTTGAATTCTATAAACCAGCATGGTAGTACTTTGTTATGACTACGATGATGTTATGACCATTATTCCATTCTTTATGGAGAGTCCTAAACAAGGACGAAACGACACACTCCCCTCATTTAAACCATTCTCTAGATGGGAGGTCTGAAAATGAGAGCCCTACCATGCCAAACAGGTGTGTGGTGCTGGACAGTGCATAAATGAACTTACATACTCAATAGTATGAGGTCCCAACAAAAAAAAGGAAATAAGACTTCTTTATGTGTACTGATATTAGAACAATGTGGTGGTATTTTGGGTCTTTATCAGTACCCCATTATACTAAAAAGAGCTGTTACATACAGAATGCTAACAGATGGGAGAAATGTTGCTTTTAAGCTCCTTCCTCTACACAATCACAATTCTAAACCTCTTATGAACAAGCCCACACTTCCAAACCAGTACCTTTTTATTGAAAATTCAGCATTTTTATGCTAATAGAAACATGCATCATTGTGTTCTCAGAGTCATGCACTGGTGACTGTTTTAAATTAATGGTGCTGTATTTTTCAACAAACAATTTATACACTGAACTGAATAATGAATACTAATATCTATGATTTTTCCTGTGGCAACTTTGCACCTACTATCATGGCCTAGAGCAATGTCATAGTTATTTCTTATCCATTTCAACTGACTTCAACAATGACGAAAAAGTCCCACCCTAGTATGTGTCAGGTACAAAACATCCCACAAATCTATGTACTGTACATCACATTCTGTACAACATTCAGACAGGAGCCACCCAGATTTATTTTTGCACTTAACTATGTGGCTCCCCATCTATCCAGATGTGAAAGTACAAATTCAAACTATGAGTAATATCCCATATCTATTCTTATTGTACTGTGTGACCCCCCTCTTCACAACATCACACAGACTTTACAAATAAGTGATATCATAAATCTCTGTAGATGTAGAAAGATACCACTTTTCTTATATCAAATTGTGCCTTATCGCTACGACCTGTACTTCGCTTGTTTGAGCATAAATGTACAATAAAGGTCTTCCATTCATTTATCAGTAGGCACTGATTACTTTCCCTACGCTGTACAGCTTTGGGGGAAATGTTATCACCTGAAACCAGGTACAACACATCTTTCATCTTCAGTGTGAATAATTAACTACAGCTCTCTGCAGGGCTCCAAATACTTTTTTTCGTCACAACTGCACTGGTATAGGTACCATTGAGTAATACGTGCACCAGACAAATTCTACCTGCACCAATCTGAGTTTAGGAAGTATGGATCATACTAAAATTCTTCAGGAACCTTTGCTTTTTATTCTTTTATACTTTATATAGGTTGTAACAGTCAATGCAGCTTATAACAAACCATATACACCTACATCATAGGACATTAATGTATGCAATCCTACTGTACATGGACCAGTGCAGGTTAGGTGCACCTAGACACCAGAAATACCTGCACAGCTCCAATTTTACCTGCACTAACCTGCATATGCTGGTGGTATTTCGAGCCCTGTCCCTGTCATAGGAGCATGATTCATGGCACTAGTGATTCCTGTCACAGTCATGAAATACCTGCAGACACTGGGGCCTAATCAAACCATCAGGGACTTAATTGCCTAACCAGAGATAGTGGCCTGGATTTGCTGCTGGGTGACCTTAAAATAATCAAATCAATACCGGAGACATGTTTGCGACAAGGCAAAGAGATGCGGGGTCAACGCCCCCGGTCAGCGGACATTAGATTTACGGTCAAATTTAGATGTCTATGAGATTACAGTCTCCGAAATTCCTCCATTGTAACTAACGAGGACATGGTTATATAGTGGACGTTCCATATATAACTCTATATTCTATTTACAGAAGTCAATAAACAGTGGCCATGGGAGTTTGTTGATATGTAACCTTTGTTTGATCACTAGATTACAGAACAAACAATGACTTGTAAAGGTACAACCGAGAGGCACACAGAAACGACCATAAACGAATCCTTAGAAAGGTGCTAATTCTTTTCTATAACCCATTAGCAACTAATAAAGGTCCCTGGGGAGTTTTCACACCTTTTCTGGAGCATCTAGCCATTTGGCAAACCAACACGCCAAGGTGAGAAATTTATCTCCATAGAATATAAATTGGTGGTAAAATCGCCACTATACTATTGATTATGAAGTCAATAGGAAGCATATAAATTCTCCAACATGCCTAAGAGGGTTTTACCTATGATAAGGTTATATGAATTGTTATATGAGCAATACAAAAACAAAGAATACCTCGGGTTTCGACCACAAAATGGCTAACTGAGTGCAAAAATGATCCAAGTTTTTACACAACAAAAGAAGCTACCATTAGTCACAGAGGATTCCGTTTGCATACAATTATAAGGTGTACCAAAATATTTCCTTGCGAATTGTTGCATGGCAGAATATTGTAGCAAAACGCTCAGAAACGTTGGTGTGGCAATTTTTTGCAAGATGTACGGGTATGAGTGGTAATTTGTGGCTCGATCGGTGCGCATGGATGTGCGGGTAATAACATCGTACAGCTGCCAACACCCAAAAATGTTCAACGATCACCAAAGCTTTCAGAAAATCACATAATTCTCGGCATGGCTTTACTACAATGCCTCACTGGGAATCGGCCCCATTTTGTCCAACATTCTCAGAAAACGCAGCTATAGGATCAACAAATAGTGGCGGCTCAGGTGGCAGGGAGACTAAAACACCAACTGGAAAATGGGTATCAAATTTTAGGTGAATAGGACCCAAAAAATCACCCGCTGAAATTCTATCTGCGGCCATTTTTCTTGGCGTGCCCCAACTTTCACTTTTCTAAGAGCTATTCCAGAGGTTCTGGCCGATAGAATACGGGTCCAACAAGCCTCTTTCCTTCCAGGCATTTCGAATTTCCCACGAAAGGAAATTGTGTGGCTGAAACAAGCGAGGAAAGGCTGAATGAGAACGGGAAAAGCGGGACTTACATGAGTTGAACGGCACCGCCGGAAGGACTAATGGCTTTTCTGCGCAGATCACGCACAGATAGGACGTCCTTGCGCAGGTTTTACGTTGCGCATGCGCAAATTAAGCTATAAATAGTACATTATTTGAGCCCCATAGATTTGCTCGGCGATTTGAGTATTAAAACGAGCAAATTCATAATTATGGCAAACTAAAACAATGAATTGACATCTTAATACAAATTTTCTTTAATTTGTTGCACAAAATAAGACATTTATACGCGAAATTGCTCACCTTTAAAGTAACAGTATCAGAATCTGAATGACGTGCTAGCTTTACTTCGAACAGTAAGATTGGAGAAATCGAAAAACCAGGTTGTGTTTACAGTTCTTGTGTGATTGGGGGCAAATTATCACCCAATACAGGTGAGACAACTGTTTTTACTGGTGTTTAGTGAGTCTTATAACGTCTTAAGACATTGCTGGATGCTGAAGTTTCAAGAAATGCAAATTTTGGGGAAGTTTTGCCAATGTTTTGAAAGCTATTCAACATTACGTCATACTCATGATCATAGTCAGGTTGCATCTTGACGAATTTATATTCTGTAAAAAATATGTTCTTGGGTTTGTCTTGAGGTAGTCCCCAAGTTTAAGTCCTTATCCTTGATTTCTCTAATGTGAAATGTTGTTTAAGGTAGATCATGCAACAGTTTTGAAATGGCACAATGTCCAACTCCATGCAGTAATTATTGATCATACCTTGAAATATTATGATAATTTGCTTCAAAACCATATTACCTGTTCCTGAAACATAATTTGTGTTGAACAGGTATTGCATCAGAGCCAGGGTGCCAACTGACCCAGCCATGTCGTCTGAGGTGATCGCCAAGAGTGGTTGGTTGCTAAGACAGAGTAAGTTTGTCTATTCCGGCATCCAATTTAGAAATTATGTTGGGCAGGGACTTGAAACAGATGTCTGTCAGTTTGTTTTGCATACCCGATAAACAGCCTCAGATTTATTTGATCTGCTCACACAGGGATGACCTGTAATTACCTCCATGAAATGTCATGGAGGTTATATTTTCTGTTATGTGTCTCTGTCTGTGTACAAGATTACTCAAGAACGGCTGGATGGATTGGTTTCATACTTGTTGTGTTGGTGGGGTGTGATGAAAGCTCAAATCGATGATATTTTGGGCGCCGTATCTGTTGTTATAATTCATGTAATAATATCAGAAATCACCCCTATATCTGCGATATATTGGAACAGGCATCGTGCTTTAACTTTAAGTGTTTGTTAATGGGCTTAGCTCCAAGCAGATAGTGAGGTGATTTGTATGACAGACGAACCCCGAGTTTTTTGAATATGATAATTAGTTTTATTTATGTCTGCTTAGGATATCATGGAGATGTGAAGCGTAAGTATAGTTGTAAGAAGTTGAGGTACATTTAACGGTAATGCTTAACAGGTATGGATGTCTCACATACTGTACTGCTGATTTGAGTGACATGGTGATTAAAATGCCATTAGGTCCTCTCATCTTAGATGGGTTGGGTGTCAGAAGTTTTATGGGCAATACAGATGTTCTGATTTTGTTACGATAAGGGACAGTTGTTAGTTGTCTCTTTCGTAGCCAATGGTACTTGTTTTTTAGCAGACGGGGTTGGCGCCAAGTATTCATCTTACAGTTGGTGTAGGGCTATCAGAGGAAAGTGTGCATCTCGTTTTTGTACCGTGTGAACAGCTGATGTTATGACATATTGGTGGAAAATCAAATCACCATCTGACTAAAGTTGGCCACATCCCTTCT
>NC_049990.1:21725796-21734571 GCF_000003815.2 Branchiostoma floridae | reverse complement strand
TCCTCTGTGTCATTAAATAAATACACCACTACTTTCCCATAACATTTATAACCATTACTCTCAAATACAGCCGACTATAAACATACATACCATCCACAACAAAGCACTAAATGTTTCATGGAGGCATGAGGTCCCTGAACTCTAGTTTTTTTGATAAGTTTGTCATGCTCGAGATGTGGCTCTCTTCAAATGCGGGACCTCCATTTATCGTCCTATCCGAGGGATGTCCCATACCGAAGTTAGGACCTCATTTTCATCAAAGTGAAGTGAGGAAGTGCCTTTCCAATATCACAGCATCAAATCACATCAGGTTCTGGGCCAAGCACCCCTACCACTGTGTCAGTGATGTCACACTGACTTGAAATCACTTATTTTCAATGCAGTTTGCAAAGATTTAGCTGCTATGGTGCCATATGAATCATTGTCTCCTAGTCCTATGTTTTTTATCTTTTAAAACTTACCATAGATGTAGTTCCTTACTACTTTTGTTCATGCACCTTGCAGCCACTGTGCTGAAGAGATGGAAGCGTGAGTTCTTCGTCCTGTATGTCGATGGCCAGCTGGCCCACTATGAAGATGAGAGAAAACTAGAGGTCAAAGGAATGATCAGCATGAGAAAAGAATGTCTGGGCATCAAACTGGGCGGCATGGTGAACGATGTAACCGTGCCAGACGGGAGATCGAGGGACGCGCTGCTCGCCATCGTGACGAGAACCACCGCCATGTTTGTGTGTGCGGACAACGCTGACGATGCCGCTGTGTGGAAGTTTGCTCTTGAGGAGGCAAAGATTGTTGAAAACGTAAGGTTCTTGATACTGTGAAATTGATGTTTTTTATGTGTCAAAATCCATGATAGTAGACGAAGGTTAGAATTCCCTGAGGGCAAATCAAACAATCCAAAGAATAGAAGATGTTATGTTGTGGATTCATGCATTTATTTGTTTTACTAGTAGATCACAGCTCAGGTTCGTTCCGTTTTTCAGGTGTCCCCAGATACATAACAAGACTTAAAATGAATCATAGATTCAATAGATATATACATTCATGTATAACTTATATTATAAGTCATGTAGATTCGCATTCATATGGTCAAGTAGACTGTTCGATTATTTGAACATCAGATTTTTATTCTTTGTATTTTCCAGCAGGATTCCAGACCGTCCAGTGCTCCCCCACCTTACACAGAGATGGTGTATGATGATGGCATGGGTGGACAGCCACTCTATGGTGGACAGCCACTCTATAACCCACCTCCATATGCATACGCACAACCTGGACAAGTCTATCTCATAGAGAATGGTCAATACAGTAAGTTCTTGAAATCTTTTTATACTTGCATAGGTAGAGATAGGCCATTATGCAAGATTTTATTTCAAAGTTATCTTTTACAGAGGTGCCTAAGCATTTGCACGAATCTTATAAAATTCGTATGAATCTTATGCGTTACACAGGAATTACTATGCAAAAACACACGAATCTTATGAAAATCGCACAAATCACTTTGCGACAATGTACAAACCTTATGTGATATGCACAAATCACTATACAACACAAATCTTATGTGATTCGCACAAACCTTTTGCAAACCGGTGTGTCACATAAGGTTTGTATGTGTCACATAGTAATTTGTGCATATCACATAAGCATAAAGGTTTGTCTTTGTAAAGTGATTTGCAGGTATCACATAAGGAATTTCAGGTTTCTGCAAATGTTTAGGCGCCTGTTTTGGTATTCTCCTTGTTAACTTGTAGAATATATGTTGTGGAATATTCAGCATCTTCGGGATACGTTTTAGTAAGTTTACTTTTCAGACTGTGCGTTATATGTATATAATCTTATCCCTACCTTTAACAGTGTACACACAGCCCAATGGTCAGACGATCATCATCGACGAGCGCCGGCGTCACCGTGACGACGGTACAAACATGGCCATGGGGATGTTGGCAGGCGCTGCCGTCGGCTCTCTCATGTTCGCTCCCTTGTGTTGGTGGTGGTGAAGGCACATCTAACCTGATTGGCTCATCACTAACTATGTCTTACTCCTGATTGGTTAAAGAGTCAATGTCCTGACTAGCTAGTTGTAAGGTTTGGCATGATTGGTTGACTACTGGAGAAGTTTGTGCTATCACTGTTGATTGGTGGATAACACATCTATTCCAACACAGCCTTTGTAACAGGATATGTGATTGGTTCACATCATATATAGGTCTATATACATAAGAATACAAATTATGACAAAATCTCTATCTGTAAATAAGAGGCTCCAAATATATATATACTACTGGCTGAAATTTATGATAGATATATTGATATGTCAAATGCTTGCCATAAGTTTTGTTTTCTGCAAGTTATGCATACTTATTTTACCTTTCTGTCTAATGCTTTACCTGACTGTTTATTTTCAGACTATCCATGGCCATTGTGTGTTGTGCAGTAGCACACATTACCAGTCGCTTGCTTCTGCTAGTATTCACTTCAACATTTATTAGCAGTCACCAGAAATATTGCATTCTTTCAATCACTACATTTCAAATCTTTACTTTTTATCAGCTACAGTGAGCTAAAACCAATAGGAAATATCAAAGCACTTGTCGCCCTCAACCTGACGCTATCAAATGCTCTCTAGACTCTAGCTCTACAAGGCAGAAAAATTTCCTATTCCAAGTACTCAAGATGGTAGAACTGTTAACATGTTAAACAATCATGTTCAAAATACAGTTGTACATTGTCATTGCAGCTCTTTTTGATTGTAGATAGTACAATGTGTACTTCTCTGCAAGGCTTTGTATTTCAAAAGTAAAAGTATGTAGATGCCTTTTAGATGCATTTCAGCAGTAAGCAAAAATGGGTTACGTTATGTCAAATTTTATCTGTCAGAAATAAGAACACCATAGTTACTCTTGTAAGTAAAGGGTGAAAAATGTATTTGTAAATAGACAAAGTAGGCATTACACATAAGCTTGCTTTGTTGCTTAATACAGTATTATATGCATGTGGAAATAGGTCCAGGGTAATGTGGGAATAAGGGGTAAAACTTCCGCTCAGAGTTTATTGACGTGATTTTGGTTTATCTTCAATGCTCACAATTTGATTGTTTAGTAAAACACTGTGGGTAGGGAATTAAAACATTCAACTTATACAGTTGAATCATACAGAAATGTCTTACAGTACCTGTTGTTGGAATTCTAGGAGAATAATACTTGTTGCTTTCAAGCTCATTCCATTGTATTATATGCTATCATGTATGTACAAAATATTGATTGAGAGTTAAAGAGCAAGCTAGCAATATACTTGAAAAATATCATATAAATGAAAAGAAAAATGAAGAATGAAAACACAAAAATATGTCAGTACCCTTGTTCAATCACAGCTGCATGTACAGATGTTAGTGCATGACTTTACAGGGGAGAAATGTTGCATGCATTTTACTAGTAATCCTTGGTGTGAAAAGTTAAGTATCAACACCAAGTCTTTCCTTTCTAGAAATATGAATTCTACTTGGGAGCTGTCTTAACATTAAGTATTTTATCCAGACAATAAATGGGTTTGATTTTGTCGTAAGAATGTGAGCTAGTAGTCTAGTAGAATACATGTATTTCGAAATGGTTTGATACAAAATATAGGCTAAGGCATCAGATGATGCGTTGATATGTGGTTAACACCAACCACGAAATGATGTGATATCAATGTTACAATGCATAATGTAAGTTATGGCATGGCACAAGCTGGAAAACACTTTAATGACGCAGTGCATTAAAGCTTTTACATGGTGAAATATATTTCGTGAGTCTCATGTTTGTGGTAGTTCATTTAGCAAGCTTTACACACTTCCTAAATGCAGATGCTGTGACATATGAAACCTTAAGTTAAAGTTTTTTCAATCCATTACATGCTGAAAGTGTTGGTCACAAATAACTAATATACTAAGTCTGTGTATTCTGGGCTGATCTAAAATATGAAGCTCATAGTCATACATTGCTCTATATTATGAAAACATCCTGAAATTTGTTCCAGTGAAGAAACAGCCACCAATTGAATTAAATTAAAACTGACAAGCTGCTACTTGTAGACATTGTTTTTGCAAGGTTTTGAAATATCTGGAATTTTGTGGATGGTCCCAAGCTCTCATTCCTCCAGAAGATTGGCTACATGATTTTGATTTGTCGTCAGAAGTGCACGTTTGAAGAAGTGAAATGCCGCATCACTCCTGCGGGGTAGATAGTCCAACACCATCCCAACACGGCCGCGAGTTGTTTGCTGGCCGCGAATCTCCTCAGCATATCTGGTACTTATGACGTCATCTTGGACAAGGCAGTTGATGACATCATCTGGGTCGACGTTACGCAGCAGCTGCAGCCGGTTCTTGGTGAGAAGTTTGCAGTGTGGCTCCGTCATTTCGACACCTGTAGGATCAGTCATTGAGCATGTATAACCAAACCCAAATATTCAATGGGTCTACTAATATTCAATACGTGCACTAAGGATCACTAAGATATGTCAGAAGATGGCCATGTAGATGTAGCCTGGGTGAAATTCGAGTTGCTTCCAGGTTCCCGTACTCGTTCTCTTAGGGTAGGGAGTGTAAGAGCCCTGGAAGGGAGTGAAATTGAATCTCGCCTAATGTAGGTGGTTAAATCTGATGACAAGAGCATTCATGACAATGCCAAGGGAATAACTTGAATGTACTTACTGCGGCCACGTTCAATATCTGCCTGACTGACCGATTTGCTGTCTTCTATCACTCGAATGGTGTCCGGCTATTGGGAGAAAACAAGAAATGGTCACTACACTTTTCCTGCTTGCGTGTGTCATAGTAAGCAATGCGTGTATTGTGTTTGCTTTTTTGAACGATATTAAAGCATGTAACAATCATGTATGTGCAAATCTGTATATCGTCGGTTTGTCCTGAACAAGCAAATATCATTGAAGATTGAAGTCTGGTAGTAAGGAGTACTACTTACCCAACGTCGAAAGTCAACTTCGTGCACCTGCCTCTCACACAGCAATCTTGTCACGCCATCTGATGGGAAGTCTTCCTCGTGTGTTGAGATGTTCAGTATGTGCCGTGGGTGCTCCCTCTGGTCTGGTTGGTCATCAGAACTTTTCACACGTATACACGCCTCACACTGTATCCCAAACGTGTAGCTCACGTAGGGAAAGTCTCTGTCACAGATGTCCTTGATGTCACGGTGTATGCGGCACAGGAGTTCACGAACCCCCGACTCTGGTGCTCTGCCAATGGTGACCTGTACCAAGTTCTGGTCATCTGAGGGTGAGCGGAGTTCAATTTTATAGTAGAAGTCGTTGGACTGATAGAACCTCCCTGCATCGCTGTACACGTTTCGTCTGTTCAACATGTCGTGAGATCGCTGAGAAATGTACAAGCACCTGGCCAAAAGACGGATGAATATGGCATCTGGATTGAACTCTTTGAAGTTAAAGAAGAAACAGACATCTGTCCCCCTGTTCTGCCAAAACGGCAACCATGCTTTGTCATCGTCTTCTGGATCCGAGCTTAAGATATCTTCTTCAGCCTCAACGACTTTGCGTTTTCGGTCGAGTCGTCCGAGCTTGAGTGGAATAATGTAATGTACAGAATAGGTTATGTCTTCTTCTTTAGGTAAGCACAGAATGGGACAAATGATATCATACTGCCTAAGAATGGTAATCACCTCTTCGCAAGGGGCGTTGAGATTCTTGCAAAGCTTTTCCATGAGTTTCAGGGGCACCAAGGCGCCATCTTGAACTGGCATCCTGAGCAGGTTGGTAAGTAGATCAACTACAAGTTGTGGGTCAAAAACCACGAACCCTTCCATGAGCTTGATTTCCCCAACTCGGTTATAAAAATCTAGCATCAGATCAAAATCGTCTTTTTCGTCTGGTTTGAAAATGCCCTCTTTTTGCATCATGCTCCAAACTGCTTCCGTTGAAGAAGTGCAGTTCTTAGGGTAGTCCTTCCTACCTCTGCGCCCTTTCCTTCTGTTTGTTAGGTCGTAAAAGTTCAACCACCTGAGGGGAATTTCATGTCTGACGTGCTCCGCTCTATTCACTTCATACAACAATGTTTCCCGGAGGCGGAGCCCTTCCAAATCGTTTTTGATTTGTGCCGAATTTTCGACACAAAACACAAATGTGTGGTGTGTGCTATTGTCGAACACATTAACCATATTCAACACTATCATCTCAACAAGTCGAGGGTACTGACCAAGTTTCTTTGTTATTCTTTTTGTGATTTGTTTTCTTCTTTTGCGTTGCACTAGATCTCTGTGGGTACCCACAAGAAATACTTTGCATTCTGGGTTTTTCGCATGGGCGGCGATTGAATGTAGCCAGAATGTCAAACGTCGCATATGATAACTTTCATTTTGTGCAAATTTAGCCAGACTGAAGACCACCAAAAAGATAGCGTGGCTAGAAATGAATAGAGGGTGAGTGGCATAGTATAGGCGGTCTCCTGCAAAATCTAACAGCAGCATTTTCTTTGGTAGATCATCCTTGGACCTGTACTGAGAAATAGTTGTCCCGACGAATCTGTAAGGATATTTCGTCTGCCTCATTCTAAATTCTACCTCAAAGTAGATGATAAGTCCCAGATATATGGAAGCAAAGCTGACATTGACAAAATCAAAGACGAAATTTAAACTTATCAACTTTCCAAAAAATATTGCCAAAATAAATCCAGCCACATCAATAAGTACTTTGTTCTTGCGTACATATTCAGAGTAATATTTTCTGGACAGAAGGCGCTCAAAGTCCATACCCATTACCAGGGACATGGCAAATACTAAGCCAGAGATACCATTTGTTGCAAAACTTAGAGAAACATATTCACTAATAAGGATTCCAGCGATAGGTACGACGAAAGCAATCATCTTGAAAAATGGTGATTTCAGCCGTGACGAAATCAACATTCCTATAATGAAGCACATGGATTCAAAGATTGATTCATAGAACACTGGCCTTCTAAATTTCAGTGTATCCACCGTGGATATTTGCATACAACACAAAGCTAACGCCATCCCTATACCCATCCCAAGCCCCAAACAAGCTCCTAGCACTGAGAACCATGCAGCAGCGAGCAAGCCTACGCCAATAACACCAAGACTTGAATCAGGCAAAGGCACACATGTGTGAAAATATCTGATGAATGTGGCTACAATGACAGCACCCGTACCTATAGAGAACCCCCTAAAGTGAACCTGTTTGAATAAGATAATCCAGAAGAAAACAATAGACATCAACAAGATGGGACCAAACTTATCAAAATACAGAGAAGAGAAAGAAAGGGGAAGGAATAAGGCAATCAATAACCTAACGTAGAAAGACCACTTTGAAGTCGAAGAGGTTTCTTTCTCGTTCTCCTTCTCATGATTTGTGCTATCTGCATATGGCTGTTGAGATATACCCTCCTCATTGACATGTATGGCCGTGTATAAGGCGGATCCCTTTTGGAATTCATTATGCTCCGTTTCTTTCACCTCAGCCCAGTGTTGATCCACCTCTTCGGTTTGTACCAACTCACGCTCGATGCCTACCGTGCTGGTCTCCTCTGGATCAAACCCGCTTTCTGACAGGTGGCGCTTTAGACTGGTTTTCCCGGCACGTTTGTCACCGAGGAACAGGACGTTGGTTCTGTTGGCAGGAAGGCGGCCCTTTGTACCGGACTCTGTATAAACCTATATCGTTGCACAGTAGAGGATGGAATTAGGACTGATAAGAGTGATCAGCGATTGATGTGTTTAAGTTAAACGGCTTGTTACTGATAGGTATGGAGGTACGAGGGGCGTGCAATAAGTAATGGCCCTGACCCATTTCCCATAGCAGGAGATTAATGAAACTTGGCACAGTTATTAGTCTTTCTCTTCATAGGAATCACCCAGAGTTATGCATTTCTCCCATCGTTTGATGCAGCTCTGGACACCGATTTTGTAGGACACCCCAGGTTGGTCCTCCAACAGATGCCTCATCAATGGCACAAGAGGGACGACCAGGTCTGGGAGCTGTTTCCACAGACTTCCGGCCACGTTTGAATTCAGGATGCCAGCGTTTTACAAGGTCATATGATGTGGCATCATCACCATAAGTTTCATTTATTTCATCAAAAGTCTTCTTTGGTGTGCGTCCTTTCAAATACAAAAACCGGATCACTGCGCGACACTCAACTGGTTCCATTTCACACCTGGTCCATTTCGCACCTGACTAAGTTCAAACACCAGTAAATCAGAAACCACAATTAGTTCAGAGCTGTCTTTTGCAACATAACTCATAGAGATATGAATCATTACACATACAAAATTTCATTTAGATCAGACGACTGAAAGTGGGTCAGGGCCATTACTTATTGCACGCCCCTCGTACATGTATACCTTTGATTATAGCCCGTCCCCTGAATAACTGAATCCCCAACCTTGAAGCAAATATGAAAGCTGTCACATCCACCTATTCATTCACAGTTCTCTACCATACGGTTGTATAACCTGTGTATCCCATGAGCGGCATTGGGGTTCGGTGTACTTTAATACTATGAAAGCACACCGAACACCATAGCCCCATTGTTTACACTATTGAATTATATGGCCTCCAACCAAAACTCCTCCCTTCATGAATAATAACGGTACGTTCTTTGCCAGTTGACTATAATATTCATGTGAATCAATTAGCTGGCATCTCAAATTCAAACATGTACTACCAGTCAGGTGAGCGAACCTTTTTCACTTCTTCACTCTCGGCCAGCACAACAGGCGTCACAAGCTTAAGGTCGTACAAGGCTTGATT
>NC_049990.1:21708872-21723913 GCF_000003815.2 Branchiostoma floridae | reverse complement strand
CAGGCAAAATATGAATAGGCACCTGTCACGTAGCGGTGCTCCATCATGTATTATATACCGTTAAATGTACAGTAAGATCTAAGTTCGAGTACCTGGATTCCCTACCGAACAATATCCTCACACCAACATAATCTTATCCTAGTTATCATAAAGTTACATATAAGCGTTCACTGCTGTGAAAAAACTTACCAGCGGTGCCAAGTTGGCGACAACACGGTACTTCCGCTTTGCCCGATGGTCTCGTGACGTCTAAGTCAACGTTAACCTTGACGTCACCAGACGACCGTTGACCAGCGTTCTTTGCGCCAACCAGCATTTGTACGCAAAACGTAAGATCAAGTTACGGGAACTCAATAAGGGTCAATAAGCATAAAAGGTTGTGTTCGCTTATGTAAGGATAATAGAGAGGTTACATGTAACTGTGTCCAAAGAGTAATTGTAGCGGCACTGGCAGATATCAAAGATAAGATTTCCTAATACCCCCCTCACATTAGGCGCGATTCGATCGGAAGACTAGTTTACGAGCTCTAAAGGACATTTTCGTGAGTAAGACGTCCGGTGTTCTCACGATCATCTTGCGATTTTTAGGGATCGCCGGCAATTTTCAGGAGTCTTACGACGGTCGCGGTGCAGCGAAACATGTTCTTAATACCCGCCTCACATTATATACGATCTTCGGACGTACTTCGCGATCGCAGGAAGGTCGGCTGATTTTAAGATCTTAAGATGGTCTTGCGTATTTTTCGCCCAAAACCTGTTCCCCTCACATATAAGCGAGCCACGTGCGATCGACGGTGAATAAATCTATGATAATGAACCTCCTATGACCTCTTGCACGCGGACAAGGGAATACAAAACGTTCGTCAAAAAAACGGGCAAGAGATCAATAAACGTTGCTTATTTTGTTGTCGGAATCTTTTTAACCAATGAATGGAATGCGCGGGCATAATAGAAATGACACAAGAAAGAAAAGTGTGTCCAAACCCAGCCTACATACTGCTACAGGGGCCACAATGTTAGAATTACCCTCACATTCCCAGAAATTCAATATTTGTAAACAATCAGAAGTCGGGTGAACGTCGCCCAACGAACGGGCGTTCGCCATCCGATTTGCGTTCGATGATTAATAACTATGTCTGTGCTCGCCTATCGGTCTTCAATCGTGGGATTGACGCAAGACTATTGACCGATACCCTTGCGAGGTACGCACGATTTGCACGCACGATCTGCGACTCGGTAACGAGCTCTGCGATCTCGGAGATCTCCTGCGACTTGTCCGACGTTCGCCCGACTTCCGTTTGTTTAGAAATATTGAATTTCTGAGAATGTGAGGGTAATTTTAACATTGTGGCCCTTGTGGTTGTATGTATGCTGGCTTTGTGACACACTTTCCTTTCTTGTGTCATTTCTATTATGCCCGCGCATTCCATTCATTGGTTAAAAAGATTCCGACAACAAAATAAGCAACATTTATTGATCTCTTGCCTTTTTTGAGGAACGTTTTGTGTTACCTTGTCCGCGTGCTAGAGGTCATGGGAGGTTCATTATCATAGATTTATTCACCGTCGATCGCACGAGCCTCGCTTATATGTGAGGGGACAGTTTGTGGGCGAAAAATACGTAAGACCATCTTAAGATCTTAAAATCAGCCGACCTTCCTGCAACTGTGCAATTCCCGTTCTCACGGTTCTGTCGGAAATTAATAAAGCGTTCCCAGTGACACAGTACTATGTGAGAAAAGAGCAACCTTGCTATGTATAATATCAATGTACACCCGATCAACTTTATAGTATCGTCATGAAGACCAAGGTCGATCACTTCCTGGGACTTGGGTACATGTAACATGGTAATGAGCTTGTCAAGGGTAATATAACGCCTGGAAGCATAGAGATCCCGGATCTCGCGATTATAATGAAAAGAAAAACTACTTCTCTCTCCATGACGTAGTGTACTAGTGATTGTTTTCAGACAACTGAATAAATAACTAAAAACGAAGTCTGCATTGAATTCTCTTGTCAAGAAATAAACTAGCACTTTGTACATTCCCCAATTAGATGTGTTAGTACTTTCAAGGGATCTTTACCTTGCCACGGTAAACTGAAATGGTCCAGTGAACAGTGAAAAAATATGGTGGCAACTTGCACTTCCTCCTTTCCCCTGGTCACGATCTGTTGACATTGACGTATTAAACCAGATAGACATTTGGGCGACCAGCATTCTTTGTGCCACGGCAGGTGCAAATGGAGTAGTATTGCACCAAGATACTCTGCAGGACCATAAGCTTTTAACAACATGTAGCCTATAGCTGTATTGATAAATCTCAGTTTCCCCTACATTTTGCTATTCTGTACGTGGATTATCGGGCCATGCCGTGGCCATGTTTGTTTGATGGTCAAGAAGGTAAACATTTACGTCATCGAGTTCATTTACGCCGTTGTGTAAAACTGAACGAGACTAATCGACTTCTGTGGACTAACGAATGGTGACCTTTGACATTTGTGCACACCCGTTGTGCAAGTACGTACGTGGTCCGTTTTGCGTTTTCCCCTTTTTTGTCTTATCATGAGAATGGCAAAGCAATTGCAACTTTTAAAGAACAGAAAACGAGAAGCAGAGATTCTAACGGGGAGATTCCATTCTAGCATCATATTAACTAACGTTAAGGAAAAAGTGAATACTATGTATATGTTTGGTAACGTTATATAGCAAGGAGGTTGAAAAGAGGTACCTCCTTGGTATAACCTTATAGTCATTGTCATGGCAACTCACGCAGGGCCACATTTACTGGTTACACACTGAATACACGCGGCTCCTGGTTCATTTTGCTGACAAAACAAAAGCGGATACAACGCGTTGAACTGAAGCCAATTGTGGCAAACTGCCAAATATTGAATTTACTCCTTGGGCAACCCATGTCCGGTGTTGGGTATGTACAAAGGCCACAATAACCACTTCTTTCAAGAAGCAAAATACTTAATGGCCAAAAGGTTGAAAAAATTCCGGAGGTAAGCGGAGCGCACTGTGTATACCTGACATCATTGACATACTGTGATTATTTTCCTCTATATTTCTTCTCATACGGCATATATATTTTATGTTGATTATGACAATTCTACCATTCTATTGGGCCAGAGATAGTTCACTTTCTTTAAATGATTCAATAAAATAAGATTTGAAAAGGCCACCCCTGCAGGCACTCTACAAGTACAAAGGAAATCTCACCATGAATTTGCAACTTTGAAAATTGCAAAGTCCGCATGGCGTTTCCGGGCATATCTTGGAACTGTTCCAGGATCGACTTTACACGTTCCAGCTGCGTGAACAAGTGTCTCAAAGTACAAGTGTCACTACGCATCCCAGTCAGTCTGATTTGGTTGAGAAAAGAGAATCTATTATGTTATAGCACCAACATGATATGTGTCCATATTACATGTACACGTATCAATCAGTAACGAAACGTAAACAGCAGTAAATCCGAAAGTATCAGCGAATTTATTGTCCCGCTGTCATCCGTGGTGAACGAAGTTGTGTCACAAGTGTACATATAACTATATATAAGAACATACTTTAGTGTAGAGGTCAGCTTTTTAGATAGGGGGCTTTGGCCAAGTTAGGAATAGAAAGTCTAGTAGGAGTTAATTGGCCTAGGAGTGAACTGACCAGGCAGTAGGATGAAATGCAAAAGACTAGCTGAAATCGCATGGCACATTATTTGTCCCTATAGTGGCCAAATTCTTCTCTTTTGTCATTCAGCTGACACGTCTCCTTGGAGACTAGGGTATTGATCATGAGCTACTGTTCGAAACTGAACATCTGTCAGTGTAAGACCCCTACTGTTAACATGATAGATTACCTGGCAAACAGCCTCCATAGAGGCTCGTGATGTCGTCAGTTGTTTCCCAATCTACGCTCAGTATTCCGTAAACATGGCCCTGCAAAGGCTGCTTGCCAGACTATCACATCCCGCACTATCAAGAGAAGTTGGATACGTCACGTCCTTGACTTCTTAGAATTACCCGGCACCGTATGTACAAAACCAGTTTGAACAGGCTTTCACACTTCAGTTCATTCTCCTGCCGTCTTTTAGGAGGAACAGTTCCACTGGTTTCTGAGCGGTCAGAACAGATTCGGAGACTGACTCATTTGATTTTCAAGAATCTTTGTGGCGAGATTGTGGGTAGGATCAAAGCCGTTGAACACCACCACAAAACATGCTACACTGGCACGCTTGTTACCGCAGTGTTGTTGTGGTTTTTCTGGTAACTTCTCTGGCATCTGTCGGGGATGGCAGGCGGCCACCGCGGAGCGTTGCTGGCCGCGTCCCGGGGTTACCGTCCTATGTCACCGTGGACGGCTTCAACATGGCTCGGGACGGACTGCGGCCCATGTACACTGCACCGAACGAGAACTCACGGATGCCTGGGAGGTAAGTTCAGTAATGTACCCGTCTTCAGTCATTCTATGGCCTAGAAATATACAGTACATTTTGTATCAGTGTTCTGACAACACATTTTGGAACAAAGGCAATTTAAATACATAATGATACTTATATCTCAAAAATATTTTTCGTTGATAAAATTTTATACCTGATGTTGAATTACCCTTCTGTTCTAAAAACTGGCTAATGCCATTTGTAGTGACGCAATGACGTAATGTAATACCTGTACATTTCTACCTCAGGAAATTAAATTCTGGCGTTAAGTTTGTTTATAAGATTGATATTTGATAATTGCAAACCCAGAGTTTGTTTGTATAAGCCAAAACGTATAGTGGAAAGAGATCTCGGAAACTTTCTGGAATACTCTACCGACTGATATTATAAGACCCTATCTTATGTCATGCACTGCTTTATCATGATGATCAACATTGTATATGCTAAATGATCTTAGCACGGAATCCAGTCTTGTTAGCCTTGTTCCGCTCCCGAAGGTGGCGAGTGGCTACTTTCGGGAGCGGAACAAAGCTAACAAGACTGGATTCCAGGCTAAAATGATTTTTGAAATTTTTGATGCGGTATTTTGTATGCACTATGACTCATAAATGACTCATAATGCATACAAAACACAGCATCAATTTTTTTTAGCAATTTATGACCATTTAATTGTCTACCTGTGTTTTTATGTAAATATATCATTATGTTAATTTCTTGACCCTGGAACATAAGCCCTTTAAGGAACTTAAGTTTATTACAATAAACTATACCAAGTACAAATGTATCAAATATGAAATATCTGAACTTTCAAATATATTGCCATCTCCAGATACGTCGTTGTTATGAAGGAGACGTCCGGCAGTGACGCTGTCCAACACGTCATGGGGAAGTACAAGTCCACGGTCCTCACGGCACAGAGCGAGGGGCGCAGGCGCGGACATCCTGACGTCACGTCCATGTTTCACATGACAACCGTTGCCATGGAGATGAACGTCCTGAAGGGGTTCGCCGCAGAGATGACGCCTAACGACGTGCTGATAGTGAGCTGATATTTCTGATATTCGAAGTTTCTGACCCTGCAAAGTTGCTAAAGCTAAGAAAATCGACCCTCGGTCTTTTTAGGCATGGCTCTACGGAATGACATTATGCTAGGTATTTCCGTAACTTTTAATTGTTGCTTGCTTTTGATTCGATTGAGAAATCAGAATCAGTGTAGATCTAATTTTCATGAAAAGCAAAAAGGCAGGTGTATCTGTCCTAATACATGGAAGAAAATAGAAGTCTATCCATATCCCTTTTCATCTAAGAGAAGAACAGGTACCGGTATTGTATTGCACAATTAAAAAAAAGTATTCGAATTGTCAATATCCCCCGTCTTTACAACGACAGATGAGAGCCATGTCTGATGTGGAGTACGTGGAAGAAGACCAGGTGTTTGAGATGCAGCAGTCTGCGGTCCCCTGGCATCTGGACAGAATCGATCAACAGGACCTGCCACTGGACGGACGGTTTAACGCCCAGCGTGAGTTAGGTTTAACTTGTTAGTTCACTTTGATAGTGTTTCATTTTACTACATTATTCCAATAGTAGTCGAGAAGTTTTCTAGTGATAATGTGTTGATTTACGTCACTTAGATCTGACGGCTCGTTCTATGTGGAGTGGACGTGCCCATGATTGTATAGTAAGCCGCATTGTGGTACGAATGACAGATGCAGATAGCAGTTGCAGATACAAAATGTACTATTACTAGTAATAGCACGAAACACTTGCGCATGTTGAAACCTAATATATAATTGCAGACAAGCTCAAGAATACAATAAGCAGAAGTGTCAGATATAGCTATAAAAATGTGCAATTTTTCATTTTCATAAAATTTGATAACGAGACTTCGTTCTTTTCACAGTTCAATTTGACATGATCATTCCATTAAAACATCATTGTGTCCAATTCCTTTTTTAGCTGTCGCCGAGACCCTGGAGTGTCCTGCCGGATACCAGCTGTTCGGTAACGCCTGCTACAAAGCCTTCGACGAGGCTAAAAACTACTCCTCTGCGGAAGCCTTTTGCGCCACAGACGGAGGGATTGTCGCTGAACCCCGGAACCGAGCTGTCAACAATTTCCTCATCACGTTAAAGACATCTCTCAACCCGTATGTAAGATTCTGGCTCGGACTTACAGATAGAAAGAAGGAGGGAACGTGGAGATGGAACGCCGATGGAGAAAAACTGGACGGAAACTCCTTCACGAACTGGGCCGAAGGGGAGCCTAACCAGGCCGGCAATGAGGACTGTGCGGTTGTTGAGGTTAATTCCAAATGGAACGACGTTCCCTGTCGGTTGAAGTACAGATTCATTTGTGAGCGGCCAGCCTATGGTAAGAAGTGTGTCACTGGTATGAATCACGCTCCATATTCATAGGCAGAACCAGGTTGGATACTACGTTTGGATACGGTGTAAGAGTCAACGGAAAAAGACTCTTAACTTAAACATATGGCAAGTTCCTAAGACACGTAGCCGCACATCTCTATGCACGTTTTAAAACTTATGTTGTTTGTGTTGATATAAGATAAAAAGGTGTATAGAAAATGCTAAATGGAACGAAATGAAATGCACAGAAAGTACGAAATGCAACGAAATATATAACAAGCTGAAATAAGATAAAATAAAAGGATTTTAAGGAAACGGTACTGTGGAAGGATCAATATACAAAAGTGGGAGGAATATTGATATACTAGTAACGTGTTTTATCTTTAGAATTTTACGCAGAATATGAGACATATGAGGATGCTTTGTTTTCAGTAAAACAGTCACAGCCACATGGTATTGTGTACAAGTTTAACTTTTCATCTTACTATGACGTTGAGTATATAGATATGTCATTCAATGGTAAGGACATGTCGTCATCTTGTTCAGTAACGAAGCAGGTGTACCTCGGCTGCTACCGTGATGGTGGGAGCCTGGACATCCGGGACCTGACAGGTGACGTCATGAAAGATGAGGAAAACTTGACCCCCACATCTTGTCTGGGTCACTGTACTGCAGAAGGGTATGTTGATGTGCTGGAAAGTTAGAGTACTGATTTATGCTCTCGAATTTCAACAGGTATACTTTGAACATGTTCATATCTTGCTTGATGTTGGCTACGAGCGCCAAATTGGGAAAATATGTAAGATCTAAGTTCTATGCATCTTTTCCTTTTAATTTTGTTTGTGACGTTCAAATCCCATACAGCGCTATTGAAATGTTAGCCTTGACTAATCAGTGGGCCAGAAAATGAAATTTACTGATATAAAAGACAACAAAACATACAGAACGTTAAAGAATAAATACTTTTATCAAGGGATGTGTAGTCAACGTTGTTAAATGTGTGTGAAAGGGGCGTTCAATGACACATTCTAGTGAAGTGGTTTCACGTTGCGTCACGGCCACCAATTGTTGTAATTCTCACTGCTTTAGGTACCGTTATGCCGGCTTACAGTACGGTAAAGAGTGCTTCTGTGGCGACAGCTTCGGTCAGTTCGGTGCTGCACCAGAGTCGGAGTGCAGCACACCCTGCACCGGCAGTTCGGCGGACACTTGTGGCGGGAACTGGAGAAATTCCATCTATAGAACCGTCACAGGTGAAGTGTTCTATCTCCTAATTTCTAAGTTTCGCTATCTTAAGAATCTCTTTCTCTTTCTCTCTCTCTCTCTCTCTCTCTCTCTCTGTGTGTGTGTGTGTGTGTGTGTGTGTGTGTGTGTGTGTGAGCGTGCTTGCGTGCGTGAGGAGGTAGTGTTCTGACTGATGGGAACAACTTGAAATGATAATCATTGTTATTATGGATATTGTGGATGCGACAACAATATAAAAACGTCACTAAAATGCGTCACTAAAACATATATCACACCCCCCCCCCCCTTCCAGGCTACATAAAGCATAAGAACGAGCTTTACAAGGTCTATCCCGAAGCCAAGACGCACGCCGCCGCCAGAAACGTCTGTGCTGCAGACGGAGGGCACCTGGCAGACGTCCGTGAAGAGGCTGTACACGACTTCCTGGTCCGCGCAATCCGTGCCGTGAATCCTGGGCGAGACTACTGGATAGGTCTGAACGACCAGGAGGTATGTACTATATTTCTTCACTAATGTTAAATCCATTCTACTACAAAATCCATTTTGCCCGTTTGGCTTGCGTCTTCCAGCGTGAGTGGCCATTGTCTAGAAATAGGAACTATTTACTAGAAAGGTAACATTTGCAAGCAAATACATTTAATGGGAATTACCAAATGGCGATTCACATCTAACAAATTCAAACAGCAAGATACTAGTAATCAGACAACCAATTCATCCCACCATTGACACAGAGTAAACAGAAATGCCATGTATCTTTTTGAGTTACGTCTTTGTCAAATTTACAGGTGGAAGGAAGTTGGGTGTGGTCTGACGGCGGCAGGCTTGGAGACGGAGACTTTGCCAACTGGGCGGCAGGGGAACCTAACAACGGCTATGGAGGGGGGCAGAACTGCGGGCAGCTATGGGCGTACCGGGACTTCTTCTGGGATGACGAAAGCTGCGATCAAGAGGATTATTTCATTTGTCAGGTATCGTTAGGTAAGTGTACGACTTTACCCAGACATTAGATATTCGGTGGGAAAATAATGGAGTTCTTTTCGTATTCAAGTAACGAGTAAAAGAACGTTTTACCAAAACGTTTTCTTGGATTTAGGAGACCATATAGATGACATATATCGTGTTAGGTGACACGCAGGACATTACATTGTAAAAATAAAGTTTAAAGTGTAAATTTTCAAAATTAAGCGTGTGCCAAGCAGATCTGTACGTTGATTTGTTAAACACTTTTGTTGAAATATCGTAACGAATTATGCGCCCCCAGAAGCAGCACCCATGCAACATAGTGTATTGACAAAGTTAAGTCGAAAATGTACGTTTTCAAAATGATAATAAACGTTCATTTTTCGTACATTTTTGACTTAATTTTCACCCATGTCCACTCTCCTAGCTCCGAAGAAGTGGCGCGAAGACGGCCGCTGCGGACAGGGCTATCCTGCAGAGGACGGCAGGCCGGCTGAGTGTGACCCGGACAGTGGCTACCCGTGCTGCTCCTCTTATAACTACTGCGGCAACACTACAGAGCACTGTGACTGTCTGGACTGTGTGGACTACAGGAATACAGGTGCCTCTCTCAAGACTCTTTCTTTCTTTCTTTCTTTTTCTTTCTTAGGTAAGCTATACACAAATATCTTAATGTTATACAAAAAGAGAAGTCCAACAATTTTCTTTCTTTCCTTCTTTCCTTCCTTCTTTCTGTCTTTCTCTCTCTCTCTTTATTTCAGTCTTTGTCAGTTTCTTTTGGCGACGCTTCAGGGGCGGAGCACTATTTTGACCCTCTATTACAAAAGCAGCGGCTTGTACTTCTTCTGTTTGGTGGCTCTATCCTATCTCCGTAGGCTTTAGATCCGTAAACCATGAATAGCTTCATAGGTAAGCTAACGGCACTTTCACCTTCGTTGATAGATGAATGTGCCCATGGTAACGGGGCATCCTACCGAGGTGCGACACAGATCACCCAATCGGGGCTCACGTGTCAGCGCTGGGACAGCCAATCACCCCACAACCACGTCTATCAGCAGTTGTTTCCTGTCCTCGGATTGGACAGGAACTTCTGCAGAAATCCGGGAGGCGGTTCTGACGGGCCATGGTGTTACACAACAGATCCGCGTGTTAGATGGGAATATTGCAACATTTCGAGATGTAGTAAGCGTATATCTAATAGTTGCTGTTACATGTATATACATGCACATCAAATGCATATAGTATTCATTCACCAAATGATCACCATTTTAGTTGATCAATGAATATGCCAATCTATATATTTCAGAGGTTACTGAAATTTAAACCAATTTCAGTTATCCCGGTGACACGCAGGACATAGAAAACGAACACAACAGCAAGAAGCAACACAAATCGATGCTCTGTGTAACAAAAGGCGCAACCCCTCATAACTGTTTCCCTTGCTAAGATCAACATTTGGGGCAAAAGCTATACATTCTTTTCGATACTCTTACCCTTGATGTTTTTGTATCTTGTCTTAATTACCTATGATATTTTGATACTTTTTGGGCTTTTTTTTCTCTGTAGAAGTCGTTTTTTTTTTCTTTTGTCTTGCCGACAGACAGTGTTGATGTGTACATCGTCGACTCCGGGATACGCTACTCTCACGAGGAATTTGAAGGTCGCGCTGACTGGTCTGGCTTCGACGCCCATGACGCCGACGGCTCGAACAAGGTGAAATAAACAATCGCCAAAGTGATCGGAACAACTTTGTAGCAGGCTTGGTCTTGTGTTTTGGGGTTGTTGACATGGAATCTAAAGGTTCTTGGTTCGAGTCCTTAGCGGGCCCAAATGTTGTGCTAGGGGAAGGGCACGTTACACTTATTTGCTACCTTGAATCAGGTGGGATTGAGTATATAGCTTCGTTTATGGACGTCCTGTCGAGGGACATAAAGTAGATGTCACGTGTCTGAGGAGAGCCACACCTCAGGCATCTTAAAGAACCTACCACACTCAGGGGTAGGGGGTACATTCCGCTGCAAGTGGGTCAAACATTACAGTCTTGCGCAGCTTGTACGTACTGTGGCAAACTAGTGTGTTACGCCTAAAGGCGGTTTACCGGTGATACTTTAATCATTAAATGAGCCCAGCAGCAGCCACGTGCAATAACCGTCTTTTTGCCTTAACTGCAAATTTTTTATTGACCGGTCTGCTTTACCTAAAGTAATGATAATTCAAAATGGTATCAACCATTAACTCTTCTTCCCTTTCAGGGCAACGACCTACAAGGTCACGGGACACATGTGGCCGCTCTTGTTGGCGGCAAGACGTTCGGCGTGAACCCGAGAGTTCTGCTGAAAAGCGTGCGGGTTCTCAACCACAGGGGCCTCGGCTCAACTCTCACTGTGCTGGACGGACTCAACCACATCTACGACAAGATCACAGCAAACAGTCCAGCCCGCGGGGTCGTTGTCATGTCCCTGTCGTCTGCAGGTACTAGTGTTACACGTGACGTCATATCCGCCATAATGGTTGGTTGAACCTGAAGCGTCAGACTTTCAAATTTGCATAATTTGTACCGTCCCCGTCTCGCTATTAAGCGTTCGTGATTACAATATGCAAAATTCAAATTTCTAGGCAATTTCCAGCTTTAACTATCCAACATGGCGGACAATAGTATTGTTAATACGTCAGAGTCACGTGAGTGCGAATAACTTATATGGATCGAGAGAGATAAAATCTGTAGCTTGGTCAAATAGTCAAACAGCATAAAGCAATTAGGCCCTAGAATGCAATGTGCTTACAGTACAGCCTATCCGGCTATTTCTTATCAACAGCCTTTCAAACTTGGGAATTTCGCTAGGTAAAAAGCCTTGTTTTATTCCTCCCTCCACAGGAGTATCACGGTCGGTCAACCAGGCCTCCCGACAGTTGGTACTGCAGGGTCTCCCCGTGGTGGTGGCGGCGGGGAACGACGGGGACGACGCGTGTAACCGCTCTCCTGCAGGGGAAGCTGAGGTAAAATGTGTGCGTTTTTAGGGTAGTTGTAGTCATGTGAGTACGGCGCTATCAGCCATGTTGGTGGGTTAGTTAACAATGAGTCATATATTGTAGGGAATGCTCTAACTACCCTCTACCTCAGTATGCCTGCTTGGAAATTATTGTTGATGTATGACTTGTAAAGATTCGCGTTGTGACAATTCACGTTCAACATATAGGTAATCACTGTCGGCGGCACAAGGAAAACTGACCACCTGTACGATCGGACCGATCAGACACCGCCAGGTGGCGCCACTGCACACGGAAGCTGCGTAGACATCTTCGCCCCTGCGCAGGAGGTGTTGAGCGCAGGCGTGGAGTGCGACAGCTGCAGCGCTGTTCTGAGTGGGACGTCAATGGCAGCACCCATAACGGCCGGTAAGACTTGTATTCAATGGTCCATTTATCATTTTTAAAATCTTGATCTTTTAACAAAATATGAACAGGTATATGAATTATGAAGACATAAGTCTTCGTCATTACACAACCTTTCTCCAGTAAACGTTTCGACGACCATCTGTCGCCTTCATTAGTACAAAATGAAACAAATACTATCGGTGCTATATGAACTAGGCAGAGTCAGTGCAACGTTTACTGAGTTTGCAAGGACTTTGTTCAATTGATCTACCAACCTGATGAAAATACTTGCGGAACAAGTAAATGGGTTTTCCCTTTGTTTTACCAAAACGTTGATACCACCAATACGCTAGCACTTTTTCATCTATCAGCTGCAGGGACTCCTTTCTCTTAGTCCGAGTTTTTTCTTATTGTCGATAGTGTTGATACGTCCGTTGGTTAAAATTTGAAATTGTCACTAGTACGTTGAGTTGACTTGCAATTAAAAGACTGAATATATCCCCATATTTTGTTTCTCATCAGGTGTGGTGACGAGACTGCTGTCACGTGACCCGAGCATGACGCCTGCGCAGATCCGCATGGCGCTCCTGTCAGCTGCGGCGTCGGACAAACTGGACTTTTCCTCACTCCCTAAAGACTCGCTACTGAAGACACCCAACAAACTCCTCCAACTTCCTGAAGTGCCACTGGAGGGTCAGTGCCTATGGTTAAATTTTCTTTTCGTTTAACTTCGTGTAACCAAATGTTTGGTTTATTCACTCCCAAATGCGATGAGCCATCAGATGATTGGCTACTTTATCTGAAACGACTGACCATTTCAAAAATCATATCCTACTAATATTTAGTTGCTTGAGTAAATGCTATCTGGCGTATAGGTTACGTATCTACGATAGATACATAAGTGTACATACATGTATACAGTTTTAAAATAGGTTTGAAAATTAGGCATTCGAGGCGCCTTTTTATGAAGCTGCTATTTATAAATCCCGAGTACCATCCTTCGTAGTGACTGCTGGCTCAATCCTTTCGCTTGCTGGTCCGTTGATGGCAATAGCAAGCGAGAGGATTGAGCCAGCGGTCACTACGGAGGATGATACTCAAGCTAATTTATGAAGATAAACGAAGTTCAATGTGAAGAGATATACAATTAAGCATACAGATTTGTTTTGGACATTCATAACTCCATGACATCTCATGACATGTAGTTTGTTGGTATTTTCTGTTGGTGTTACTACAGAAACAGCGGGGTGTAGAACGGTGTGGTCGGTAAAATCCGACCCAGAGAAAGGTTCTCCAGTGGCCGCGGCTTGTAACGTGAACGAGACTCTGCTGAGCTGTTCCTCTGTTACTGACGGCGTCCATACCGGCGGGTTTCCACTGGTAGGTACAGTACCACACCAATGTAACACTAGTTCACCTTTATCCGCGGTAACCTATATCCGTTGTCTTGAACTTGCCACTGAAATGGGTGGAGGTTTCAAAGTGCAATATTTGGAAAATATTGCAATTAGAAACCACCGTCAGTCGACCTGATATCCCCAAATACATTTGTACAATAAATGGGCATGAATTTAGGGCACCACGGATAAAGGTGAACTAGCGTTAACTACAAGAAGATCACCCTGAGATGTTACATGTATCATAATTACATCGATGAAGGTTCGATATTCAGGTTATAAAATACGCCCAAAAGCAGTCACTCTAGCAACAAAATCATGTCCAGTTGCTTGAGTAACTTCTTTTCGGCGTATATTATTATACTAGTAATTGTTGTGTGAAGCACGCAAACAACAACACAAACTGAATCTACGACGTGCTCTTCAGAATTTTCAGATGTGTGGAGCTGCAAGGCATTAATTTTCTATTGAAAAGGAAACGGGGATAACCTGTACGTTTATGAAGGTTAGACATCCAGGTAAGCAAATTCAAATACAATTCAATCTCTACAACTGGATAAAAAACGGATATTTACTTCCGGACGTTTCGAGTGACATCCATCACTCTTCTTCAGCAAAAGCAGAATGAACTAGTCAGAACAATTCCTGATAGGAGATAACCTGTGTTTTCACCGGTACCCCTTCATGCTTTTTTAGGATATCCCGAACGGCAGACAAATTTGCGTCGCTCACAACGGCCAGGACGGGTCCAGTGTCTATGCACTTGCGCGCTGTTGCTTACTACCAGGCAGTCCCAGGTGTTACTTCAAGAAGTCTGAGAGTACGTCATCGAACCAAGGAACCCCCGGCGCAAAAGCCTCCGTAAAGTGTGACCAGACTCCAGGAGATGTCCTAACAGGTTAGTGACTCAGTTCAAATACAAGCTGCTCACTCACCTATGCAACGGTCACAATTGGACAAAGGGGCCCTGTCGGGTAGTTTACGGGCTGTTTTTTTTTTGCCCTTTCATGCATAACCCTTACGTGGCCCTGTAGAAAACCTTGCGGCTAACGGGCTATTTTGGGGCAAGGCTGGGCCCTATGCGCACTGGTACAAATGTGACAGTAGCATGACGCATGAATACGTACGAAGATATGTCCGTACTGCATCTTCCCTTTATACATTTTCCTTCTAATGATAATCATCTGGTATATTTGCCAGCCAGTAGGTACCCAAATGATACTCTCCAAGCAGAGGTTAGGCTCCGGCTGTTTTTTAACGTTTTTT
>NC_049990.1:21673424-21708772 GCF_000003815.2 Branchiostoma floridae | reverse complement strand
ATTTTTTTATTTTATCTTACTGTGTCAAACCTAACTGGCTGGTATACTTGAAGAAAAATGACAAAATAGAAAGCCCGATAAAAACGACTAAAAAAACGTTAAAAAACAGCCGGAGCCTAATCTCTGCTTGGAGAGTACCTAAATGAGTAATGAGGCTGCAGTATAACGTGGTCAAGGCACGTCTTCGAGCACGGGACCCCCGTTTTACGTCCCTCCCGGAAGACGATTTCGTGGATAGCTTCGTGAGGCTACAGCAATCCGGTCGTCCTTGGTTGGGGAACTCCCATCTAAGTACTGTGCTGTGCAAATGATTCTGATCTGTTTGCAATTAGGCTTCGGGCATTGTTATAATTGTCATTATTTATTCATTTGCTGTTAAATCTCAGGCTGCAGTGTATCTAGAGACGGCAGTCCGGTAGATGGCGCTTTCCCCTTCCCGGATGTCGACGTCGGCTATGGCCGTGAGAGGCCGTACCGGTGTACTGCCCGGAACAGAGACGGAGGGAGCGGGCTGGAGGCACACGCTTTCTGCTGTGAAGGAGCTCGAGGTAACATGGACTGCTGGGCAATCAGCTCAAATGGACAGGACGCTGAAGTAAGAACAAATCTCCTGAGCATATCTACCTTTTTAGTTTTTCTTTTATTTCACTCGACGGTAGTGTACTTTTTTTTGCTTGTCCACGTGTATGTGTGTGTGTACATGTGTGTTTACATAAATCTAACAATAGACATTGTCTCTGGTGTCAGTTCCCACTAAACACCACAGGGCTAGATGTCGTTGAAGTTTCTTGTGGACAGCGCTCAGCTCTCTTATTACCCTGCCTATTGATTCATTCCAGTATTGCAATTTTGTCTTGGTTTATTTTCTAGGTTGTTGCAAGCTGTCCTGATCATTCCGTGCTGACTGGATGTAGCGCTTACAGTTCTGAGGGTGGCGTGCTCGGGGCCCGGGCACAGGACAGAGCTTGTATCGCCCATAGAGACCCCTCTGCACCGGGCATACGTGCACAGGCTCACGCTTTCTGCTGTTCCATCAATAACCGCTAGGCGACACAGGTAGTGCAGACAGGCCAGGGATCGATGGAAGCTAATGAGAAAATAAGGATCTGTAGTATTCCATTCATGGCTATGAATGTGAAATTATGTACAAAATTGCCTCCGACTTTGAAGCCGATAATGATTATGATTGATTATTAGTAAAGTCACTATGAGTAAAGATACCACTAAGGTGATTTTTTAAAACAAAAACTGTTTATTCTGTATCGGCCACGTCACATATCAGGGCAAAAAGCAAGACATTGATTTTATTCTTCTTTTTTTTTTTACATCATGATTCTGTAATTTCGTTATAAGCGTCTACTGTTTTAATACAGTAAACTTGCAAAGCGCAGTTGGTACCTTCTTTTTCGACGCACTCACTTGTGATAAGTCTAGTTCTATACTGTCAGGTATAAATGTAACTCAGCAAGGTAGAAGTGTGTTAATATTCAAACCTTTTAAACTCAAAGAAACGACATAAAGTGGCACATCTGCAAAATTATACGGCATGTGCAAAGCACTTCACACACAAAGACATGTAAAATACGTTATACGCTTTTTTACAAGGAGCAATTTCAAGGGAATAGACTGACATATCAGCATAAAAAAAAACTCAATTCCTTTATAGCAGGGCAACAAAAGCATTTGCAAGCAGCGCACTAGGTAACATAGCAAACATATAAATGCCGAAGTGTTACAAAAACTCAATTTGGCGTGATTTCCGTATGTACAGCAAAAGGAACACAACCTTTCAGCTATTGATATTTCTCCTTGTATTCATACGTGTTATCAAATTAAAGGTGCAAAGTTATAGAACATGACTAACATTTGCGTTAGCTACGTTAACGTTAGTCTACATTCTGGATCCTATACTTTGAGGAAACCTACAAAGGACCGACATAGAAATCAAACTCCCTGATACAATCAAGAAACACCTTTACATATTCTAAATGTTAGTGACCTCTAAGGTCTTTGTACAAAATACCTCCGGATCCTGCGATTAATATGAACCAGTAGAGAATAAATCGACAAATTGTTCATATCTAAGCATTCTTCATGTCAATTTGCCTCGGGGGGGGGGGGTGAACTATCGTCTGAAAAACGTTTCTAGGGGGAGTGCTGAGGGTGATGTACTTGTATTTGGTCGTGGTGTTTGGCTAACAGATCTGCATGTGGTAGGTGCCTTTCGATTTTTCATTTTTCGTCTCAGGCAGGCTTTACCCTCTACTTTGGTTAGACCGTAGTGACGGGAGTGCCGAGCGTGGTGTAGTCGATGGTGGTGCTGTTGGGGATACAGACGACTTCTACCTCTTCTACAAAGTCTGCGAACAAAATTGAGATGGTATTGTTACAGGCATGTACATGTATCGATGGCTCAAGTGTCTGCTCCAACGTGCACTACAATGTAGTATATGCCACAACACAGTGCCATGTACAAATAAGATCAAATAATGGTAATGGATAAAAAGCGTAGAAATAACAAACACCGAAAGCACATACAGAAACTTCAATTATTCATCTATGACAGGACAAATGCCCGTGAACGTTTCACTCAAACAGAAGAATTAGAGATATCATCAGATCATCTTAAAGATAAAAAAAGGAGCTCCCATTAATGAAGAATTAGTCCTGCCTCTCGGCTCAATCAATTCCCCTATTATACGTCACATTTGGTGGCAGCGGTGGGATCGTACAGTAATACGAGACAAAACGTACCGAAAGCGCCCAGCGCTATGCAGAGCCCCAGGATGAGGCCCATGATGAGCAGGCCGAGCAGCAGCCCGATGAAGAACCAGATGAGCGAGCGGGGACTGCAGGGGCAGAACGTGCTGTGGCAGCGGCTGGTCCCCGAGCTCCGGCTCGAGCTCACCCACCAACCAGAGTTCTTCCCGCGCCCTTTGCCCTGCAGGGAAAGGACGGAGGGGGTGAATGAGTGTGTGTGTGTGTGCGTGCGTGCGCGTGCGTGAGTGGTGTGCATGCCTGGTGTGCGTGCGTACGTGCGTGTGTGTGTGCGCTTATGCGAGAGCGTACACATGCGTGCGTGTGTGTGTGTGTGTGTGTGTGTTTGTGTGTATGTGCGAGAGCCTACACATGCGTGCGTGCGATTGTGTTATTGTGTGTGTGTTCGCGTGCGTGTGCATGTGTGTGTGTCTGTGCGCATGTGCGTCTCTGTGTGTATATGTCTTACTGTGTGTGTGTGTGTGCGTGTATGAGTGAGTGAGTGAGTGAGTGAGTGAGTGAGAGAGAGTGGGTGATAGTTTAATAGAATGAGTGAGTGTGTGTGTGTATGTGAACGTGTGTGTGAACGTTTGTAAGTGTGTCAGCAAAAATTTGAGTCCAAGACTCCTATTATGTGACTCCTGCATGTTCTATAATGTGCCTAGATATTGAGCTAAGAACACCTTAGATGTTAATTAGAGTTTGACCCTAGTCTTCTCCCTTGTGGCCTCAATGAAACGTGACCTGTATATTCATAGTATACACATTTCATGATTACATAAAGGCATAAGCAAGGAAACAATGTAAACCGTCCGTACCCTGCCCTTAGCCCAACGACCTTTTCCGTCTCGATCTCCGTCATACCCGTCCCCTCCATGTCCGTCCCCGCGTCCTCCCCGCCCACCGTACATGTCATCGCCGTCTCCTCGGGCGGAGTCCCGACTGTGCCCGGCCTCGGGGTCTTTGGGCCCGCTCCGGCCCAGCTTCTTCGTAAGGATGGCGTTACTCGACGCGGTGGGCATGTTGGTAGTGGACACAAATACTTCCTTAAAGCTGGGGAAAGGAGAACAACAATTTTGTTGAAAACAAGTTTGAAATTGTAAAACCTCCCAACGGTGCTGTGATGAAGAAAATGTTACAGTACGTATTACACATAGCATAGATATGGACCAAGAGTTTGTACAAAGAACGTGCTTCTTTCAGTACTCTAAAAAGTAACACATACCATGTCGAGATGAAATATTGGGCGACAACAAGAGCTAGTTAGTGGCTGTGTGAATCCTATATATCTTAGTGCAATATATTTTTTCAGCTTTGGTCTTGGTAAATCTGAAGTTTAGAGCACCGCAACGTGCCGATGGTCAAGTTGCTACAAGCAGTGCAAAATAAAGCTGTCTTTTCCAAATTCAAATATTGCAGTTGTCACACCTGGCTCTTTCATTTTAATGTAGAAGTGTATGAAAAGACCCATCAGACCGAAGTTAGAAGTTTACAACTCGTGATGATGTAGCTGTTTACTCAAACCTGTGCCTAATTACTCAAGCTTTGAACGAACATACTTTGTGGCGATGACAGTGATAGTGACTAACAGGCCCAATTAAGCCAAGCTCTTTGCTTTCCTGACGAGTAAATACGTGGCCTCCATTGTGACAAGGATTCCTCGGTTGCTATTGTGCAACAATGAAGTCACTGTTGTTGACTACTCGCAGGGACTTAAAGTTCAGCCTATAACTGTGAAGTAAGCACCAAAATGGTTGCCGAGGTAGTGTTTGAAAACACATAGCCTCGATATTGATTGCAAACACGAGCCCTTGTCTCGTGCAACCCCAGTGACCCCTATCCTCTTGACAGTAATTTGGATTCGACAAATATCATATCACCATTGCCAAGCATGGGCAAAACAAATCAAAACAGTGCGCCCATAAATTTTAAGAAATACGTGACTTGTCGCTTTTTCTGAAACGGTATTTTGTCCGTGGTTTTAATGCCAAATGATTTGCTTTTGAAGCAAGATGAGTATTAGTGACTTTATTCCATCGCGAATTCGGGTGTTACGGAGACTAGAGTAACTTTTTGGCGTAGTTGTAATTTGCACACGATTGAAAAAAACAAAAGTTTAGCAAAAACTTGCGCCTAGTCAACAGACTTTCAGACTGATTTCAAACTTCCCCACTAAACAATACCAACAGCGGTCAAAGAATGAACGTTTTCTTTTCCAGAATACTTTTAAGAAATATCATCACCACTGCTTTTCATATCTGAAGAATACAGACATGTGCGACATAGACTAGTCAACTGTCGATAGCTTCATTGAGTCCAGAAGATATTGGAGACACTGCAAAAGTTATGGCTAGTGTTAACATACGGTTCCGGTCAAGCGAGAAATGGACTAGAAAATCCTTCGCAATAAAGGAAACGGATCATGTCCATGCTTTGAGTTCCTCTTTTTTCAAAGCCCTTCGTTTTTCGACTTTCAAACTTTGGCTCAAACCAGCACGATCAAAAGTTCGTGTTTTACATGAGATATGCTTAAATTCACATCCAATACGAATTTGATCAGTTTGTTTGAATTCCAAGCGACAAAAATAGCTGCCAAATTGCGATGAAGTCGTGTTAATGTTGAAGTAAAGGTGCTAATAGCCATACTATTGTAGATAACAGAAAATGCATATACAAATCTTACCGTTTTCACTGGTTCACTTTAGAAAGCTGACACACAAAGCAATGCTTGGAGAACACTCTTGGAGAACACTCTTGATTGTATCTTAAGGCTCGTGGAGCGCTGAGATGGGAACTTTAAGACGATGTTGTGCAAGACGGTCTTCTGAGGTGTGGTCTGAAGACGTGGTACTGATACAAACAGGTGCCAAGCAGCCAAAGAGAGGAGGGCGATGGCCCAGGAGATACGATTGTGACTTTTTCTATTCAATGACCTTCTGACGACGCAATGGTTGGTTAATCGTACACAAACGTTCTGTTATTTTCGAGATTTATTGCATCTTTCGCAATCATTTCCAAGAGTTTTAGCCTTCGTATAATGCATATCAGATCATCGTATCTAAATTGGTATCAAAATATTCGCAGATAGCGATGTTTGCGTCATCTTTTTATAACGAAGACACTATTTACACTTTTCATCAATTAGTAAAGCTACTACTTGGTGGGGGTCCCGTTGCTAGGGCAACGATACAAACAAAGGATGTAACAATTGAGACAAATTCCCGACTTTTTTTAGGTCCCTCCGCGTTCACTTGCGTCACTTACGTAAACCACGACCGTTTGACGTCGAAATTTCAAAGGGGTCATAAAGAAGTCACCAGGTTTGTTGACTGTTTATTATTAGCGTTGCCTTGGTAACGCTGGAGTTGGATTAGTAGCTAGGTGATCATTCTGAACAATGTTTAGAGCCTCGTTTAACTTGCGTTGACCTCTTGTTCACGCAAGTTTAAGTAAAGAATGAGAGAGGTTCGCTCTTTGGAATAAGTACAAATTTATAGAGTTGAGCGGAAGTGGATTCGGAGACACAGGTGTGCTCATATAATGGCTCCATGTGACAGGCCTATAAATTCTTACTATTGTAACATTTGGACTAAAATAGCACGTTAAAGGTGGTGTATCACTGCACTTGGGGCACCGGTGCGGCACTGCGGGCATCGAAAGGTTACTCAACGAATTTCAGAGATAAAGAATGAATTTTCTTACGTCTTGTGTATTTTGTTGTCTTACTAAGTCATACTTTTACGTATTAAACAATATCTAAATTATAAAAATTGGCGAAAATAACACAACAGCGCCGCAGTGAACGAACCCCGCAGTGCCGCACCGGTGCCCCAAGTGCAGTGAGATAACACCTTTAGATCGACACCCTTTTGTCAGTATTAGGGCAAAGCGTTTGTCTATCAAATGGCTAGAAAGACAATTCAATCTTTTTGTTTCATTGTACAAAATCATAATGCAATAAGATGTCAGACATTGTTCGAAAGCTATTCTCACATTTGTCCGTACACCAAAGTAGAGCATAACGAACACTGTTAGAGAAAACCACTAGACTGTAATTCAAACTTGAACTTTGCTTGGATGTCAAGATAATATGCCGAATATTGGCTAAACAAACACACACTCACTGCACTCAATACAAAATACAATCAAGGAATGTCTTTACATTCGTATCATTAGTCACTCACCATGTTCATTCAAGTATATGGATAACATCCACACACAGCAATTTTTTTTTTCATTTCCCAAAAATCCAACCGTAATATAGAAATCAGCTGCAGGTATTTCAAAAATATATAGAGAAAAGGATAATACTAATGTTATACAATGTCAACGTCAATTTCAAAATCAAAGTACAAATGAAGAATTTATCATTCGGTAAAACGCTAGTTCACCTTTATTCGCCGGGCAACCTTTATTCGTTGTATTTAGCACCAGGGTATTTTGGAATATCAAATCCACAGACGGTGGTCTCAAACTGCATTATATTGAAACAAATGAAATTTAAAACATCGTTCATCAACGTTATATCCCTAGATACCCTGTTTTTAGGTACAACGGATATAGGTTACCCTTTGAATAAAGGTAAACTAGCGTTACCACACTGTGTTTAGTCATTTCTCCAAGATCCCTGACCACTTAGATCTCATATGAAGGCAAATTTTTTGGCCAAACTTTTTTTCTTTGCTCGCTTGTTTTGGGGTTCACAGAGGATGTCACCCATACAATCAAATCAGCATGGTTTAAATATGAATCAAACCATTTTACATCCATCATTTGGTTATACCTAGAAAATGAAATTAATATCAAATGTGACCATCATTCTAACATGACATAGCCTAGGAATTATGATACATGTACAATGGTATATTTGTATCACATTAGAACATGCATAGCAGAATACATTTGACTACTTCTAAAATAGTAGTCACTAATTCATAGACGAGTCACTAATTCAGAGTGCACTGAGCGTTCATGCATTTTGTATGCAAATCAAAGGAATAGAAAGATGACATGATGTTGACAAAAATGGTAAGATACCAAATATAGAGAGCTTGTCTGAAATTTTAACATAATAGTGATGTGAGTAATATGATAATGATAAACCATTACATTCAAGTGAAATATTTCTAATAACAGAACAATGCCAACCTGATAAAACTGGGGGCTATACAATAGAGAAAGTGTGTTGACAATGGATTCAAAATACATACTAATGTATATGCCCTATCTTATACACTTATCAGAGAAAACCAAAGGGTATAGAATGATTGAAAACTGTTCACACTGCTAAAATTAATTATCATATATAGTAAAATTCATTTGTCATTTCCAATAAAATATTTCTAATCTCAGTTTGCATTATTGTAGATGATTTAAAATCACAAAGTTTTGATATATTTCTTTTAAAATGTTAAGAATTCATACAGGCACATACATACATATAACAGGCTGCACTTGGTGCTCTTCATAATTTATATTCATACCTAATAACATCTGACAATAAGGTGCATAGTTAGGCTTTGGTAAAAGGGACATAGACTTTGACAACCGTTAAGAAATCATATCCCTTTATACAGCATTTAGTCTCCTTAAAAAGGAATGTACAAGCATTAACATAAAGACATTAATCTAATCTACAGGTAAGATCTCAGTGTAAGTTTTCAAATGAAGCCCTATTGTTTCACATTCTGAATAAAATCTCTCTTTTTCATTTTCCACACATTTCAAAGATATCATGAACCTATTTCACAATTTATCGCTATAATTTACTACCATAACCAAGGGGGTTTAAATCTCATTGGTATAACAAATGGGCACAATTCAAAGCGTATCTAATCAACTTTCCACTGCACTCTGCAGAAGGCTAAAAAAACTAATTAACTAGCATTATTTCTCTAGTTTCCTACATGCATTTAAAGGTCCACATTATTGGTCAACATTGGCATTCACTGTGTAATACATGTAACAGCTAATAAGTGTTAGACCATGGCCTGGTTTACAGGCTACTGTAGCTGACTGCTTGAGTTGACCAGGCTACTGTAACTGACACCTGGACTTGACCAGACTACTGTAACTGACACCTGGACTTCTGCCCTTCCTCTGGCTGTGCCTCGCCTGATGACCCAGGTGTTGGTTCCTCCTGTTGTGATGGTGGCTCCCCGGCTTGCAGTTCAGGTTTTTTTCCACTAGGTGTCTCTGCTAGCCTTGCCCTCTTGGATGGAGAAGGAGGTGGCGATCCTTCTGTGAGTGAGAGAAGCAACAAATTTGTACGGAATGAAACCAGTTCTATGGGTCATTAGGTAGGACTACAGCTGACCATCTTGTAGGCATTTTTACTCCACCAAGTTTGTCTGTCATCATTAGAAAAAAACTCAAAAGTTTCTGTCAAGTGTGAAAGGACAAAAATGACAGCTATAGGCCTACATCTAAGAACATCACAACAGGAGACCATATTGTGAGGGGTATGTGTGCTACTGGTAATTCTGAGGTTATGAGGATGTGAAAATTGAACATGACACATACCTGATGAGCTTGAGTCCTCCTCATCACCTGATCTCTTCTGCTCACTGCTACCAGAGGATGAGTCCTCATCACTCTCACCTCTCCTGTACCTCCCTCCTGTCTCTGCTCTCTGGAAGTGCAATTTGATATATTGTTAAAGTGCATGGCATTGTGTTGTACAATGGATGAAGTTTCTTCAGCCTATCTCTGCCCTCTGCAATTTTATATAGTACTTGTGTGGTACAATGGAAAATGAAATACACTTCATTTGTTACTAGTAATACCTTCATTATGAGACTGAAGGAAACTCGCTTTTTGAAACACTTACCACAATCTCTCCCACGAGTTTTACACCATCCAGAAGACCCCCAAAATAACAACATTTCTACTAAAATCACAAACCAAAATCCCAGAATTAAAATGTGGGACTATTCATTAGTCACCGCTTCCAAGGAACAAGTCACCCCTTTCTTTCAGTTACAATGTACATAAGAATATCAGATATATGTAAAATTATAGACCAAACATTTTGCGACATTACCATATCTGTGTGTTGCCTTGCAATTAGCAAATAAAGATTAAAAATAATAACACATGTATAACTATTTATTTTCTCACTGGTTCTCTCTAGTACTGAAAAAATGGAACAATGGAGCAAGACTTTTAAACGATCTTGCAATCCTGCCATCAACCTCCTACTTGGAAGCTACTCAGGGCAAAATGTGTATATCATATGTAGGGAAGGGGAATAGCATTATGATAAGGAGGTGTATAATTCTAAGTTATGAAGCAGTCATCTTGTCTGAGACTTTATTCAGCCCTACAAGACCTTCACAACAACAACAACACTGTACCTACCAGGAACTTCTGCTCATATTTCTGTTCCACCTTTGACCCCTTGTGTAGCTTCTTCAGTACTTGCTTCGTGTCCCTCTGTAGTCTGTGGAAATCCACACTCTGCCGACTCACACCCAGGTCCAGCTCCTCATCTAATGCCTCATCAAAGTACCGCTTACACAGCTCGTACTGTTCTCTGGCAGCATCTATTTTAGATAAATGAATGAATGAATAAATGAACAAATGAATGATCATGGATGAAGGAATGAGAGGGCTTATAACGTTTCATCTAACGCCTCATCAAAGTACCGCTTAGACAGCTCGTACTGTTCTCTAGCAGCATCTATTTTAGATAAATGAATGAACGATGGATGAAGCAATTAAAGGATGGAAAGATGGATAAAGTAATGAAAGGAATGAATGAATGGAAGTGAGTACAGGTTATTTCTTGCCTTATCTGATATCATCTTTGCATGATAGGCCCCACAAACATTTATCATTAAAAACAAGAGATGTTGAGAAAAATCATTACTGCTACAAGTAAGACAACTCTTAGACAATTACAAATTACATGTACAAGGATATGTTTAGTATCTTTGTAAACCATCCAGAAAAGATACTACAAGCTTACATGATAACCACACTTTTGTTAAGTTTTTTAGTTAGTTACCTCTATCCTGTCTATCTGCAGCTTGTTTTCCCAGGTCCAGGTGAATGGAGCCAAGAAAGTAGAGAGCTCGGGCCAGGTCAGGCATGCCTCTGATGTGTCTCCTTCTGCGAATCTTCAGGGCCTTCTCGGCAAGCGGCCTGGCGTCTTCAAACCGCTCCATCTCCACAAGTGTCGTGGCTTTGTTCTTGAAGACTGTCGCCGTGCCCTGATGCCCCTCCATCTTCAGTCGTACCTGTAGGCGGTACGACTTGTCGTAGTAATCCAGCGCTCTTTCGTAATTCTCCGTGCTCTCGGGACTTTCACTGGGATGTTTGTTGCCTAGGCGATGGTAGCACGCCCCAATGTTTGTCAGGTAGTTTGGAAAATCAGGATGATTCTCCGAGCGCACAAGTTTCTTCAGCATGTTGTAGGCCTCCTCATGATACACCTTTGCTCTCTCTTCATGCTCAATGTTAAAGTAGACATGTCCAAGCATGTTCAGCGTTCTTGCTGTAAGGGTGTGATTCTTCAGGACCTGCTTCTCTATAGCCAAGGCATCTTCTAGAAGCTTTAGACTGTCCTTGTGTTGTTTCCTATACTCCAGGACTCTTCCTTTGATGTAGTAGCACCTTGCCAGGGTCAGCTGAAGACCATCAGAATTGTTCGTCTTCTCCATTTCTCTCAGCGTCTTCATAAGCTTCCCCACAATCTTCAGTGCATCATCAAGTAAGCCTCTTTCTAGTAGCTGCTCGGCTTGCCAACATTTCATGAAGGCATGGTTCAGGGTGTTTCCCTCCTTTTCCGCAGCCTTGGCCCTTCCTTCGAAGTATCGTTCTCGCTCATCAATACTGAGGAATGTGTGGAAGAATAAGTAGACTTTACTCCACATGTCGATCGCTGACTTGGACTCAAAGTCAACAACTTCCCCTTTGGTGGCTGAGAGTTCTATGTAGTAGTGGAAGTTTGCTCTCTCTTCTTCAAATCGACTAAATGCTGCAAAGAACTTAGAGGTGCTCTCCTTGGACAGATTTTGGGCGAGCACACTGTAGTACTGTAAGAACCGCTTCTCTGCTTCTGTGCGTGCCTTTGTCAATGTCTCTGACCCTTTATGACCTTTGGACAGAAAGACCCGTACCAGCGTGTGAAGGTCATATCGGTCGTTAATGTAGTCGTACTCAAGAAGGTTCCTGTCTTGAACAAACTCAAGGTCAAGCTCGGTGTTGAGTCTCGAGGAAGATCCGAGGATTTCGTTCGCTGTGTCGCACGTGAAGGATCCTTGAAAGACAGACAAACTAACCAGGATGTTCTTAAGTTTGTCGGGTAAGGCATCAAAGGTTATCCTCAAGCAGTCAAAGATGTTTTCTTCTTCGCTCACCGCCGAGGGTCGCAGGGCTTGCTGCGTTTTCCTTCCCTTAGTGACCAGCTGGCTTAGAGCCTCCGCGGGGCTGATGCGACCGTCCTTCAGATGTCTCGCGATCACACGGATTGCAAGTGGAGAATGGCCGCATCCCTCCACAATGTTGTTACACTCCTCATCATCCATGCCTTCACCAACAAGCCCTGCACACTTCTTCAGTAACCTCACCCCGTCCTCAGTGTCCAGCCTCGTTAACGTGATCTCTACAACATCACCGTTGTATTCCTCCATCTTGAGTTTGTAGCGAGACGTCAGGAGGATCTTGACGTGCTTGTTCTTGATCTTGAGAACTTCACTGAGAAAGTTGAGGAAGTTTTGTCGGTTGATGTTTGGCATGCGAGATGACCCAGGCTCTAGGAGGTCATCAACATTGTCCAGAAATATGGTCACATCTAGAAGGAAATAAAAGAGCATGATTACTTAGATTAGTTTATCTCCATGAAGATGTATATTAAATGGCTTGGCTTTTTTTCCATACATCTTTTAGTTTTACATAGCAAAAATCTGCAAAGTGATATGGAGTAAAAAAAAAAACACAGACTAAACCCCTACATTTACTGTAATTCACTTTGTCTTCTCGGTACCAAACTTTCACGGTCTGAGTAAATTTAACATGTTCTCGGAATTGATTGTTCACTGTCGCGGCAAGTGCACATAAAAAAAGTCTGTGAATTATTTGTTATCGGTAATGATAAAATCACGTTACAGACGTCACCGTGAAAACCGTGAACATAACAGTACATTGAAAAAATCAGGAATTACAGTATTCGGCATGGCATGGCAAATGTACGAATAGCTTTAGATTTAGTCTACCTTAACAGTAAAGGAGTCTCAATGTCTCAAATGTGCACTTGTACTGTAGTCTAGACAATATGACTATGTGTTACTCAAACTCAAACTGCAACATAAACTTCAATTGTTGAACTCCATATAATGTTGGAAAGTTTATTGCAAATTCTTGCCAGTGGGCTAATTGCATGTAACATGAAAGGCTACAATGTACAAAGTGTGTAACAATAATAGCAAGGTCTACTATAGTCTAAAAACTAACTCTAGATTCTGGGTTGTTGGGTTTGATTTCAAGTTCTTACCTTCCTCACATGCTAGTATCCAGTCCTTCAGCACCATAATCCAGTCGTTCAAGTTCCCCTCCTGGAGGTCCGGACGCAGTTCCAGCGCAGCGGCTACTGTCATAAACACATCCTGCATGTTCCCCTTATCCCTCAGGTTAATGAAGAACACCCTCCTCTGTAGCCTGTAACAGGCTTCCCTAGCCAGGCCCGTCTTCCCCATCCCTGCGATGCCTGTCAGGCAGACTAGCTGTACGTTACGACTGGTCTTCCCAAGCTCTTTGACCAGCCTTGCTATCTCTGTCACACGTCCGACAAAACTGGGATCTCGTCCATAGATCCCCGATGCTGCCCTTCTTTCTTCCCACTCTTCTCTGTAAGCTTCCAAGTTGTCTATGAAATCTTTCATTGGTATCAACTCCAAGAGTGTTCGAAGAGAGTCAATCTTGTCCTCTCCTATCAGATCGATCTTCTCAAGGGCATCTAAGAATTCTTTTGCCGACTTTGTCCTTGAGATGCATTCATAGGTGTGATCCCCTATCATGTCCTTTACCAGTATAAGGGCTGACTCTAAATCATCTTTTGTCATTTCTTGACACAGGTTGGTCATGAAGACACGCCAAGGAGAAACTTCTGCCATCTTTGTTTCTTATTGTAAGGTGGGGGGAGTTTCTAGGACTTAACGAAAAATGTGGCTAGTTTACTGAAGGATATTTAACTAGTCGCACTAGTTTATACAAATCTGAAATTATCCAAGTCTTCTTAGCAGAGCTCATTCTGTGACTTGAACTTGAGCCTCATCACCTGTGACATTAAAAGCAAATAAACAATATTATAAAGCCATAAAATATACACAAAATTGTAAAAAAAAAGAACTTGAACTGTTGAAGGAGATACCTCTTGTGTTTTACACTCAATGGATGCATTGTGGATGTAAGTGAAAGTGAAAGGAAAGGTAACTTGAACTTGAAGAGTTTACATGGTAGAAATCATCATAACAGGCCGCTAGTTCTAAGTTTAAGTAGTCACAATGTTTGTTTCAAACACACCACCCTCGTATATCTACAAGATAAAGACATTCAAACTGTTGTAAAACCGTTATATTTACCTGGATAAGAAAGTGAAGGTAAAGTTTAGGGCTAGGGGGAGGGGCTGTCTACTTTAGATTGAAAATACCTGCCCTTGTATATTCTATTCCAGACTAACTAAATGCATAATAAAGGCACAAAATATATAAATTTCAAAAGATTTCAGAAGAAGGTAATTACGAGATCAGAATGTGTTTCTCAGGTATGGTTCTAAGGGATGTTTTTCAAGCCTACCTTTTCTTTTCTCCATGCTTTTCTATTGTATTTACCTGGCACATTCCATAAAGACTTAGGGGACATTAAGCTTTTAAACCGAATTTAAAAACCATAAAAACATATGATTTGAAATGAAATATACAATTATAATATATAAAATATAAGTAAAAGGCTTTAATAGGACTTGTTTTGCTGATTTATCGCGTATGTATACTTTTAGGAAAATACCATTATCATATCTCCCCTTTCAAGTGTACAAGTCCACAATAGCTTGGTTAGCAATTAACCATTTCCATTGGTCACAAAATATGCAAATATTACGATGCCCACCTTCGGGAAAATTATATGCAAACTTCTGAAAAGGACCAATTACTATTGGATGGTAAATATGCAAATCAGGATATTCGGATAAATCAATCCCACAGAGGCGGCATCATGGCGGACGTACTCGATCTTCACGAGGGAGGAGAGGAGTTTGAAGTTGACGAAGAAGGAGACCGTACGTAAATTTTTATAACGCTATATCACGTTTGAAGAATCTTCAAAGTCTATACTTTCTATTTGTAGGTTGTGTGGCTTGTGCTGTGCTTGATACTGCGCAATTTGAGGGCCAAACTTGTATAGATTTGTCTTCTCGAAATTTGTTCACTACGAAATTTTTGTGCGTGGTCCTTAGTGTGCGAAACCAGTCAACACCAGCAAAAATTAAACTGAAACGTATCCACATGTTTGTGATTAGAGCAGACACTATCAAGGGGAAAGTAACGAGCGATAATGTTTTGCTTTCTGTGTGTTTCGTGGTTAAGAGAAATAAGTTTTTGGGCGCTTGCTTTGTTCATGTGAACTGCGTGTATGGGGGAGGGGGGCACGTGTCTGCATGAAAATGGTATGAAATTTATGGGAGTAAAATTATAATCATCTGGTTTGATGATTGAAAGAAAATACACAGTGTTACATAAAACGCACTAAACCTTTGTCGTTTGTGCTTATAATGTAATATATGTGTACTCTTTCTAGAGGGAATCCAGAAGCTGAAGGAAAAGGCACGGAAAAGAAAGGGCAGAGGATTTGATGGAGGTAAGTTACATAATTTCTTACACATGATTATATGAAATGATAATCAGGACGACCCATGTTTCTGTACTGGAATTTGGAAATGCGGGGCAAAATTACTCTCGATCAGTAAATAAACAATTTGTTATCTCAATAAGTTTACCTGATTCATGTCTGTTTACTAGCTCATTCTGTATAGTAACATGTCAGCCACACATCACCTTTTTGAACGTTTTTGCCTGTAAAAAGTTGAAGTTTAAAAGTTAGACACCACTCCAATTTCCGGTTTTAACTTAAGTGTATGCACATAGTACCTGAATATGCATTTATACATATACACGTTGTTGTGCTAAAACTCCCTGTTACACTTGCAGTAAGAAACCATAAAACCTAAGTATGAAGCCATGTTATGCATGTGATTGTATAGAAGCGTGATAGTTCATGAGAGCACATTTCTTCCCAGATGCGCCACGAGGCAGAGAATCAGAGGAACATTACGAGTCTGTGGAGGCTGACAGTGACCAGCCAGGGCCTCAGAGATGTAAGGATGAAACGACAAGCACTTTGACACTGACTAGTAGTCAGTGTTTCCGCCAGACCTCAGCTGGGAGGCCGTCCACCTTGGGGCGCGAAAACCGTGAAAATTAAATTTAATTGCAAAACCGCGAACATTAAATTTAATTGTAAAACCGCGAAAATTAAATTTAATTGTAAAATCGCGAAAATTAAAGTTAATGGTTAACTGTCGCAAGAAAAAACAAAACAACTAACGTCCGATTAAGTTCAGTGCCGAAGTGTTATGATCTGTGCCGCGTACCGGTATGCCGCACCGAACGGGTACTACGACTTTTAAAAAGTTCTAGAAACGGTTCTTGGACTTTCAAAAAAGAAATAGCATTTGTATATATTCTCTTTTATGTTGTGGTATACTTATAAATCATCTAAAACCTTCCATAGATCGAGAAATTTGCGTTCAGAAATGACGAAAAACATCGTCTATCGGCGACAGTGAGCGTAATGGCGACCGAAATCCCGCAATCTCACGTGGTGACTTCTCGCGAGATCTGGGAAAGCTAGCGACGTCACGGGAAACTAGCGCTGTGATTGGCTAGGATACACAACAACTACCGACCGCCATTTTTGATGCGTATTTATCCCGAAAATTTCTGCCGTTTTTGGAGATTTTGCGGGCTCAAAACTCATATAAAAGGAACCAAAGTTATACTTGATGTTTTTTACGTCCATCATCTCTTATGTGAACACTTTATTTTTCCGCTGTGTTGCCGATAGCGAACTTGAACGAGGTCGATTTCCCGTGCCGAGCACCCGGGCCGGTGGGCACATGTATCTGATTGTGTTTTGTTTTGTTTACGATGATTGACGATGAAAACAGAGACTAAAGTTGTTAATCTAGACAAAGTTTAATAGTGTGTTGTCTTATTTCTCCCAATAACAAAGTTTAGTTTGTAGTGTTATACTTATAGCGAGATCGACCTACCGCCAAGTTTGCGAATTATGTGACAGGGCAAATTCGAGTAACTGAGGCCTTGAAAAACGGGTTTTGATTATCGTATGCGAAAGGCCGCCGACACACATTGTCAACTATCATAACAATAGCAAAACAAACAGTGAGCGGCTTTCTGACTGTGGACGGCGTCCCAAGCCTCTAGCTTCAATACAAAACACAAAACTGCGGTTTACATTTATCAACTTTGTACAGATTTCTCGGCAAAATGCGGGTCGCAATTTTTTTATGAGGACGGCCTCTGGTTGCGTTCAAGCCGTCCAAAACGAAATGAGACCGTCATTGGACGGGTGGACGCCCCTCTGGCGGAAACACTGCTAGTAGTAGTTAGCATTGGTGATTTGATTATATGGATGACATCTGCAGGTACATAAAATTAAAAAAAAATGTTTTGGACCCTGCAAATTGAACAAACTTAACAAAGCAGCTGCAAAATTAGCAAATATATGCTGTAGATTGAAAAAAAAATACAACACTGAAAACGGATACTAAATGTAATGTCATAAAATACCTGCATCAATTCCAAAGTGAAAGAAGAAGATGTGTAAGAATAAGAACAAAAATGAAGAATATATTGTTCGGTTTTCAACATTCTGTGAGTTTAGTCATTTGTTCAACTTTCCTGACGACTGACTTAGATATCACAATGAAGGCAACACATGCTCGCATACGTGTTTAGGTTGACAGAGGATGTCATCCATATAATGAAATCAACATGGCCTTATAGAATCTAATTAACTTTGATACCTGGGTTCCAAATTGGATATATGCCAGACTTTTTTTCCTGACATTAATGATTAACATTGAAACCCTAACTTGAGGCCTCCCCTCCCCACAAACTTTGCCTCTGATTGGGTTCAATACATTGAGGGGAATTCAAGATGAAAATGAAACCCTGGACAGTTTTTGAACTTCTTAAACAAAACCAAGATTCAAAGAAAGATACTTTAAGTAACAGACTGAATAATGAGTTGTATTTTGTTTGTCCAGCTGTGGAGGGCTGGATCCTGTTTGTGACTGGTGTGCATGAGGAGGCGCAGGAGGACGACATCTACGACAAGTTTGCAGAGTTTGGGGAGATCAAAAACCTGCATTTGAACCTGGACAGACGAACAGGCTTCCTCAAGGTTAGTTGTCATGATGTCATATGTATCTTCAGCACTGGAAACATTCACCTCTAATGTGTGGGGGAAAATCTGAAGAACTCACAGTTTGGCAAATTGGATGGAGGCACAATATTGTCAATCATACAAAATGAATGGATTCCTACAGAAAAAAGGGAATTAAGTACTCCCAGTCCTTGCCTTCACATTTTTTTTATATTATGCAGCATAGAGTAATGTAAGTTTTGTTGTCTGTTTACAAGCATTGTGTTCCAAAACTGCAAGTGGTAGACACAATTTTGAAGGTGTCAAGTAAAAAAAAACTGTCAACTAAGCATTTCGAGTTGTAAAAGACCATTTCTTCCACATCTAGATATTTTCATGTATGTAAAGTTAAAAGTCCATCTAGAAACGCAAGGATCTATTTCACATCCCAAGTCCGGACATGTGATTTTCAGGGCTATGCTCTGGTGGAGTATGAGACGTTTAAGGAGGCCCAGGCCGCCATGGACGCTCTGAACGGCACAGAAATCCTGGAGAACACAATACATGTAGACTGGTGCTTCGTCAGGGGGCCACCAGGGGGCAGATCACGCAGGTGGGTCCTCATGATGGTGTTCATACCTGAATCCTACATTCGTAACTATTTCCTTTATAATTATACTCAGTTTGAAGTACACGTTTTGTCTTTTGTATATAGCACAGAGCAGTTTTGAACCAGCAAACAGCTGTCAGTAAAGGCATTAATCATTATTGAAAGTGATGATCATTTTGTTGTTGGAAAAGGAAGCTAAGTGAGAAGGAGAAAAAAAGTCAAATGAATTTCTTTTTCTGATGGCAAAGTTTCCAGCATACACATGTGTTGCTTGAAGTGCCACCATTATCACAGCTGATGAGGTGCATAGTTGTAGTCATGCTGTGTTGTAAGTAAAACCCCTTACATCAAGCCTTGGTACCATCCGGATAGTAGTTTGCTCCTATGTCCGCTTCTTTCAAACCTTTTGGTGGTGTTGTCAGTTAATGAGCCAATTGAGAAATGGGTTCTAGAGTGCTCGTTTGATGACAACAGGCCTCCCATGAGCGGACAGAGGGTGTTTCGGGTGTTGTAATGCTGTATTGCACGAGCACTTGAACCCATTCCTTAATTCGTTGATGTGTAGGGAAGTTTCCAGATGTTAGAGATGCCAAGGTTCCCAGACGGAATAGCAGAGAAGCGACTGTATATAGTGTATAATAAATGTCAGAGCGAGAAGTGACTGTATGTTGTGTATAATAAGCATCAGAGCAAACTACTATCCGGATGGTACCCAGGCTACCATGTATCTGCATGAAGTAGTTGCATATTATGTGCATAGTGTTGGAAATATTAAGTTTAAGTAAAATCTTGATTGTTTTCCTGCAGGAGTGGTGGACGTCGTAGGAGAAGCCAGAGTCCCCGCCGGCGCTGAAAGTGACGACAGCTGGCTGCTTCTCTTAGCGTTATGGGTTTGGAAGAGTAAGACATTGCCATGTACATTGTATATGAGGAGGGTCTAAGTATCAGTAGACAGTACTTTACAACAGTGTAGCCTGTATTGGCTCATTGTAAGTGTCCAGAGGTACTGTTGTTGTATGGTGGTCAAATGTTAGTCGCCAGTGATCGTGTATAGTTTTCTTGAACCTATGTGAATCCTGATAAGTTTGAAGTCTGTATTTAGCGAAGACTTATACTGTATTTCCTTTCATTTCTATAGGTGTTAGCACTTTTTCTATACTGTTCAGAGAAGCCTTTTCTTCTGAAGCATTACTTTAGAGTACAAAGAGCGAACAATTTTTTACCAGGCAACTTTGTTGTTTTACTTTTAGCCATGTGCTTTCTTCTTTTCTTCTCTAGTTTAAAACAACCACTATGTAATCCATTCCAAACACTTTTTAAGTGTCTTTTGAGAACAAATAAAAAAGGATCCCTCAATGCACCACCACTGGTAATTTTGACTGTTAAAGATTGTCATTGTTGTACGCAATTCTATTTAAACAGCTTTTGGGGTTTAAGTATACTTGTATAGAACATGTTCATTTTGTTCAGTTGTTTTTTCACTTCCACTAGGAGTTCTGGAAAGGTAGTTATGCTAGCTATAATCATTGAAAAAGTGGTAATGCTATGATACAAAGGAAAGCATGTATTTTTCAATTGACATGAAACACCACACAATGCATTCAGTAACATGTTGAACTCTGAGATATAGATGTTATTATAGTTCTGAAACTCCTGTCTTTCCAACTTTGATTTGACCCGTGTTGTATCGTATTTGCTGACAAGGAAATGATGTTAAAACAGGACAAATTGGATTAAACTGGGATTAAACTGGACATTTTCATTGAAGGATTTATATTTGACTCTTGTTTGAATAGATAACTCCATGTGGTGTTAACAGCAGTTACATTTATGGAAAGTAAATTGGACCAAGGAGGTTAGAAAGCTCTGTGGTTCGACTGAGCCATCTTCTCGGGAACGTTGCAAGTTGTCCTGTAAGTTGTAACACATGCACTCGGGCACGTACGCAGCCACCTTCTTGACAACCTGGCATTCCAAAACGTGCAGCAGCTTGGATTGGAGAGATGCAGCATAGGCGAGGAGCTCATCCCACAGATCCTCAACTGACTGGAATTGTACAGTCTTGCTCCCCGTCTATCTGTGCATGAAGAGGTCTCACCAGCTCCGGCGGACCTGTCGGTGCCCGCGTGCTGGCGGGATGGGGTCTCACCAGCTCCGGCAGACCTATCGGCGCCCGCGTGCTGGCGGGATGGGGTCTCACCAGCTCCGGCGGACCTGTCGGCGCCCGCGTGCTGGCGGGATGGGGTCTCACCAGCTCCGGCGGACCTGTCGGCGCCCGCGTGCTGGCGGGATGGGGTCTCACCAGCTCTGGCGGACCTGTCGGCGCCCGCGTGCTGGCGGGATGGGGTCTCACCAGCTCCGGCGGACCTGTCGGCGCCCGCGTGCTGGCGGGATGGGGTCTCACCAGCTCCAGCGGACCTGTCGGCGCCCGCGTGCTGGCGGGATGGGGTCTCACCAGCTCCGGCGGACCTGTCGGCGCCCGCGTGCTGGCGGGATGGGATCTCGCCAGCTCCGGCGGACCTGTCGGCGCCCTCGTCCTGGCACAATGAGGTCTCGCCAGCTCCTGCGGCCTCCTTCGAGGCTGCGTACTCAGCTGTGTTTGAAAAGATTTTAAGATCACTTTCTGGAGGCTGTTGTTCGAACGTTTTATTCTACACTACTGGTAATCAACTTAATAACAATTTGAAGGATACATTCCTGATTTAAATGAGTACGAGGGGTGATCCATAAATAATAAGCACTACTCGGATTTCGAAGCGTAGATGTTAAGTATGAAGTCTTTTCTAAATGTGCACTGAAAGTCAAGTTATTATGACCATCATTTTACAGGGGACACCCAGTTGCAGTAACGGCAGATAAGAGAGAAGGAAAAAACATGGCCATATGGACAATTGAGCTGCGACCTAAGCTGTGCGGGTCAACTTGCTCTGCTGAAAGTCACCCATTTCTTTCTACTTCAAAAATACGAAGGGAATCTCTTGAATCATTTTGACAAAGCCTTTAAAGAATTTACAACAAGAGGATATCGACCCACACATGTCTGATCACGTTCACCCTTGTTTTTCTCGCGTCTTACCTACTGATTTTCAAGAAGACGTTGCCTGGAAAGTAATGACTGCAATGATTTGAAATTTGGAGGGTATTGATAAAAGGCTTTATACTGCGAATTTGTGTCTCGGGTTGGCTAAATTGGTATTTTCACTTTCCCTGTTGTTTTTTTATTGATGAATTAAGAAAGAATGAAACTGTAACGAATATTGATAGATCGGCATGAAAGAATTCTAAATACTTAGTGATCTTTCCTCGTACCTCTATAATGAATATTCTAAGTTACATTTAGACAAAAGGGAGTTAAAACGAGCTTATTTATAACACGAGAAGCAGGCGACTCTTACCTTCACCGTGGCCGGGGGTCAGTGTCAACCGTGGACCCGTCAAAAAGTTTTCTTTTTCAGGAAATTATTTCAATATCGCTGATGAGTACTCTAAGAAGAAGATTCTAAGCTATATGCAAAGAAAGGACGCTAACGAAAAGATTTCTTCTACAGATGAAAAGACTGATCTTCTGAAACGCCTCTTACCTTGAGGCTGTTGACTTGGCTGGGACTGAATAGAGCAAGACCATAGCACGTCCAGGTTAAAAGGTACAAAAATTGATTTTTGCTGCAGTACGAAGGACACATACCAGGAGGCCAAACACAGACACACTCAAGACAATATGTCAATTTTTCTGGCGACTGTTTTTCACACTGTATGGTTCTGCAGTGATCTGTTTCTTCTGTCAATTTGATGAGTGCTTGTCTTATCACCAAAGGCTGGTATCTACATCTGAGAGGAAGATTTTAAGCTACATGCAAAGGAGGGGCATGAGTTTATTTACAAAACGAACAGCAGGCACTTCTTACTATGTACAAGCAAGAGATTTATGATGTCTCTCACCTTCACCCCGTCCGGGGCTCGAGTCACTGTGGCTCGTGCGGTCTACATCAGTGGGTACTTGAGGGACCTCCGCTTCCACTGATGGTGGTGAGGTGTCCGTGCGGAATGAGGTCTCACCAGCTCCGGCGGACCCGGCGGCGCCCCTGTCCTGGCGCGATGAGGTCTCACCAGCTCTGGCGGACCCGGCGGCGCCTTTGTCCTGGCGCGATGAGGTCTCACCAGCTCCGGCGGACCCGTCGGCGCCTTTGTCCTGGCGCGATGAGGTCTCACCAGTTTCGGCGGACCCGGCGGCGCCCCTGTCCTGGCGCGTTGAGGTCTCACCAGCTCCGGCGGACCCGTCGGCGCCCCTGTCCTGGGGCGATGAGGTATCACCAGCTCCCGCGGCCTCCTTGGAGGTTGCGTATTCAGCTGTGTTTGAAAAGATTTTAAGATCACTTTCTGGAGGCTGTTGTTCGAACGTTTTATTCTACACTCCTCATAATCAACTTAATAACAATTTGAAGGATACATTCCTGATTTAAATGAGTACGAGGGGTGATCAATTAGTTGTCGGCCTCACCCAGAAATAATAAGCACTACTCGGATTTCGAAGCGTAGATGTTAAGTATGAAGTCTTTTCTAAATGTGCACTGAAAGTCTAGTTATTATGACCATCATTTTACAGGGGACACCCAGTTGCAGTAACGGCAGATAAGAGAGAAGGAAAAACATGGCCATATGGACAATTGAGCTGCGACCTAAGCTGTGCGGGTCAACTTGCTCTGCTGAAAGTCACCCATTTCTTTCTACTTCAAAAATACGAAGGGAATCCTTTGAATCATTTTGACAAAGCCTTTAAAGAATTTACAACAAGAGGATATCGACCCACACATGTCTGATAACGTTCACCCTTGTTTTTCTCGCCTCTTACCTACTGATTTTCAAGAAGACGTTGCCTGGAAAGTAATGACTGCAATGATTTGAAATTTGGAGGGTATTGATAAAAGGCTTTATACTGCGAATTTGTGTCTCGGGTTGGCTAAATTGGTATTTTCACTTTCCCTGTTGTTTTCTTATTAATAAATTGAGAAAGAATGAAACTGTAACGAATATTGATAGATCGGCATGAAAGAATTCTAAATACTTAGTGATCTTTCCTCGTACCTCTATAATGAATATTCTAAGTTACATTTAGACAAAAGGGAGTTAAAACGAGCTTATTTATAACACGAGTAGCAGGCGACTCTTACCTTCACCGTGGCCGGGGGTCAGTGTCAACCGTGGACCCGTCAGAAAGTTTTCTTTTTCAGGAAATTATTTCAATATCGCTGATGAGTACTCTAAGATGAAGATTCTAAGCTATATGCAAAGAAAGGACGCTAACGAAAAGATTTCTTCTACAGATGAAAAGACTGATCTTCTGAAACGCCTCTTACCTTGAGGCTGTTGACTTGGCTGGGACTGAATAGAGCAAGACCATAGCACGTCCAGGTTAAAAGGTACAAAAATTGATTTTTGCTGCAGTACGAAGGACACATACCAGGAGGCCAAACACAGACACACTCAAGACAATATGTCAATTTTTCTGGCGACTGTTTTTCACACTGTATGGTTCTGCAGTGATCTGTTTCTTCTGTCAATTTGATGAGTACTTGTCTTATCACCAAAGACTGGTATCTACATCTGAGAGGAAGATTTTAAGCTACATGCAAAGGAGGGGCATGAGTTTATTTACAAAACGAACAGCAGGCACTTCTTACTATGTACAAGCAAGAGATTTATGATGTCTCTCACCTTCACCCCGTCCGGGGCTCGAGTCACTGTGGCTCGTGCGGTCTACATCAGTGGGTACTTGAGGGACCTCCGCTTCCACTGATGGTGGTGAGGTGTCCGTGCGGAATGAGGTCTCACCAGCTCCGGCGGACCCGGCGGCGCCCCTGTCCTGGCGCGATGAGGTCTCACCAGCTCTGGCGGACCCGGCGGCGCCTTTGTCCTGGCGCGATGAGGTCTCACCAGCTCCGGCGGACCCGTCGGCGCCTTTGTCCTGGCGCGATGAGGTCTCACCAGTTTCGGCGGACCCGGCGGCGCCCCTGTCCTGGCGCGTTGAGGTCTCACCAGCTCCGGCGGACCCGTCGGCGCCCCTGTCCTGGGGCGATGAGGTATCACCAGCTCCCGCGGCCTCCTTGGAGGTTGCGTATTCAGCTGTGTTTGAAAAGATTTTAAGATCACTTTCTGGAGGCTGTTGTTCGAACGTTTTATTCTACACTCCTCATAATCAACTTAATAACAATTTGAAGGATACATTCCTGATTTAAATGAGTACGAGGGGTGATCAATTAGTTGTCGGCCTCACCCAGAAATAATAAGCACTACTCGGATTTCGAAGCGTAGATGTTAAGTATGAAGTCTTTTCTAAATGTGCACTGAAAGTCTAGTTATTATGACCATCATTTTACAGGGGACACCCAGTTGCAGTAACGGCAGATAAGAGAGAAGGAAAAACATGGCCATATGGACAATTGAGCTGCGACCTAAGCTGTGCGGGTCAACTTGCTCTGCTGAAAGTCACCCATTTCTTTCTACTTCAAAAATACGAAGGGAATCTCTTGAATCATTTTGACAAAGCCTTTAAAGAATTTACAACAAGAGGATATCGACCCACACATGTCTGATCACGTTCACCCTTGTTTTTCTCGCCTCTTACCTACTGATTTTCAAGAAGACGTTGCCTGGAAAGTAATGACTGCAATGATTTGAAATTTGGAGGGTATTGATAAAAGGCTTTATACTGCGAATTTGTGTCTCGGGTTGGCTAAATTGGTATTTTCACTTTCCCTGTTGTTTTCTTATTAATAAATTGAGAAAGAATGAAACTGTAACGAATATTGATAGATCGGCATGAAAGAAGTCTAAATACTTAGTGATCTTTCCTCGTACCTCTATAATGAATATTCTAAGTTACATTTAGACAAAAGGGAGTTAAAACGAGCTTATTTATAACACGAGAAGCAGGCGACTCTTACCTTCACCGTGGCCGGGGGTCAGTGTCAACCGTGGACCCGTCAAAAAGTTTTCTTTTTCAGGAAATTATTTCAATATCGCTGATGAGTACTCTAAGAAGAAGATTCTGAGCTATATGCAAAGAAAGGACGCTAACGAAAAGATTTCTTCTACAGATGAAAAGACTGATCTTCTGAAACGACTCTTACCTTGAGGCTGTTGACTTGGCTGGGACTGAATAGAGCAAGACCATAGCACGTCCAGGTTAAAAGGTACAAAAATTGATTTTTGCTGCAGTACGAAGGACACATACCAGGAGGCCAAACACAGACACACTCAAGACAATATGTCAATTTTTCTGGCCACTGTCTTTCACACCGATGGTTCTGCAGTGATCTGTTTCTTCTGTCAATTTGATGAGTGCTTGTCTTATCACCAAAGGCTGGTATCTACATCTGAGAGGAAGATTTTAAGCTACATGCAAAGGAGGGGCATGAGTTTATTTACAAAACGAACAGCAGGCACTTCTTACTATGTACAAGCAAGAGATTTATGATGTCTCTCACCTTCACCCCGTCCGGGGCTCGAGTCACTGTGGCTCGTGCGGTCTACATCAGTGGGTACTTGAAGAACCTCCGCTTCCACTGATGGTGGTGAGGTGTCCGTGCGGAATGAGGTCTCACCAGCTCCGGCGGACCCGGCGGCGCCCCTGTCCTGGTGCGATGAGGTCTCACCAGCTCCGGCGGACCCGGCGGCGCCCCTGTCCTGGCGCGATGAGGTCTCACCAGCTCCGGCGGACCCGTCGGCGCCCCTGTCCTGGCGCGATGAGGTCTCACCAGCTCCGGCGGACCCGTCGGCGCCCCTGTCCTGGCGCGATGAGGTCTCACCAGCTCCGGCGGACCCGTCGGCGCCCCTGTCCTGGCGCGATGAGGTCTCACCAGCTCCGGCGGACCCGGCGGCGCCCCTGTCCTGGCGCGATGAGGTCTCACCAGCTCCGGCGGACCCGGCGGCGCGCCTGTCCTGGCGCGATGAGGTCTCACCAGCTCCGGCGGACCCGGCGGCGCCCCTGTCCTGGCGCGATGAGGTCTTACTAGCTCCGGCGGACCCGGCGGCGCCCCTGTTCTGGCGCGATGAGGTCTCACCAGCTCCGGCGGACCCGGCGGCGCCCCTGTCCTGGGGCGATGAGGCCTCACCAGCTCCCGCGGCCTCCTTGGAGGTTGCGTATTCAGCTGTGTTTGAAAAGATTTTAAGATCACTTTCTGGAGGCTGTTGTTCGAACGTTTTATTCTACACTCCTCATAATCAACTTAATAACAATTTGAAGGATACATTCCTGATTTAAATGAGTACGAGGGGTGATCAATTAGTTGTCGGCCTCACCCAGAAATAATAAGCACTACTCGGATTTCGAAGCGTAGATGTTAAGTATGAAGTCTTTTCTAAATGTGCACTGAAAGTCTAGTTATTATGACCATCATTTTACAGGGGACACCCAGTTGCAGTAACGGCAGATAAGAGAGAAGGAAAAACATGGCCATATGGACAATTGAGCTGCGACCTAAGCTGTGCGGGTCAACTTGCTCTGCTGAAAGTCACCCATTTCTTTCTACTTCAAAAATACGAAGGGAATCCTTTGAATCATTTTGACAAAGCCTTTAAAGAATTTACAACAAGAGGATATCGACCCACACATGTCTGATCACGTTCACCCTTGTTTTTCTCGCCTCTTACCTACTGATTTTCAAGAAGACGTTGCCTGGAAAGTAATGACTGCAATGATTTGAAATTTGGAGGGTATTGATAAAAGGCTTTATACTGCGAATTTGTGTCTCGGGTTGGCTAAATTGGTATTTTCACTTTCCCTGTTGTTTTTTTATTGATGAATTAAGAAAGAATGAAACTGTAACGAATATTGATAGATCGGCATGAAAGAAGTCTAAATACTTAGTGATCTTTCCTCGTACCTCTATAATGAATATTCTAAGTTACATTTAGACAAAAGGGAGTTAAAACGAGCTTATTTATAACACGAGAAGCAGGCGACTCTTACCTTCACCGTGGCCGGGGGTCAGTGTCAACCGTGGACCCGTCAAAAAGTTTTCTTTTTCAGGAAATTATTTCAATATCGCTGATGAGTACTCTAAGAAGAAGATTCTGAGCTATATGCAAAGAAAGGACGCTAACGAAAAGATTTCTTCTACAGATGAAAAGACTGATCTTCTGAAACGACTCTTACCTTGAGGCTGTTGACTTGGCTGGGACTGAATAGAGCAAGACCATAGCACGTCCAGGTTAAAAGGTACAAAAATTGATTTTTGCTGCAGTACGAAGGACACATACCAGGAGGCCAAACACAGACACACTCAAGACAATATGTCAATTTTTCTGGCGACTGTTTTTCACACTGTATGGTTCTGCAGTGATATGTTTCTTCTGTCAATTTGATGAGTGCTTGTCTTATCACCAAAGGCTGGTATCTACATCTGAGAGGAAGATTTTAAGCTACATGCAAAGGAGGGGCATGAGTTTATTTACAAAACGAACAGCAGGCACTTCTTACTATGTACAAGCAAGAGATTTATGATGTCTCTCACCTTCACCCCGTCCGGGGCTCGAGTCACTGTGGCTCGTGCGGTCTACATCAGTGGGTACTTGAGGGACCTCCGCTTCCACTGATGGTGGTGAGGTGTCCGTGCGGAATGAGGTCTCACCAGCTCCGGCGGACCCGGCGGCGCCCCTGTCCTGGCGCGATGAGGTCTCACCAGCTCCGGCGGACCCGTCGGCGACTTTGTCCTGGCGCGATGAGGTCTCAACAGTTTCGGCGGACCCGGCGGCGCCCCTGTCCTGGCGCGATGAGGTCTCACCAGCTCCGGCGGACCCGGCGGCGCCCCTGTCCTGGGGCGATGAGGTCTCACCAGCTCCCGCGGCCTTCTTGGAGGTTGCGTATTCAGCTGTGTTTGAAAAGATTTTAAGATCACTTTCTATAGGCTGTTGTTCGAACGTTTTATTCTACATGTAAGAAGTGGTGGGGCCGATGTTGTGGGCCCCAGGTTCTTTTAGAATGCTGGACGAGGAACGTTTAAACTACAGGACTAAGAAACACACGCAAGACACAGGGCATGCCATTGACACGCACGGGAGCTGTGTGTTGGGACCCTCTCTCTGTTCTGTTCTCGCTCCAACTGTCCTCCCAACTTCCAGCTCTCGGCTTTTTATTTCAAAATCCCAGACACATATCCAGACACTGTCTGCATGGCCCTAATTATGATAGGTACATGTCACTGCTTTGTAGTTTGTTTGATGCTCATTACTTCAAAGGATATAACAAAAGGTAACACCTCGTTGGCACTAATCGTACAATAGAAGCAGACGGTTACACATCTGGCCAGGAGACGCTCTCCTCAGACGAATTACATTATAGCCTTGTTATGAAGTACGGCAGGGCACCTTGCGATAATTCGAGTGTAGGTACAACAAACTAGGGGGATGCAAAAGAATTACAAATTATGCATCACGATTCTACAAAGTACATGATATCTGTTTTCCCCCATCCCTACATACACTCCTCATAATCAACTTAATAACAATTTGAAGGATACATTCCTGATTTAAATGAGTACGAGGGGTGATCAATTAGTTGTCGGCCTCACTCAGAAATAATAAGCACTACTCGGATCTGAAGCGTAGATGTTAAGTATGAAGTCTTTTCTAAATGTGCACTGAAAGTCTAGTTATTATGACCATCATTTTACAGGGGACACCCAGTTGCAGTAACGGCAGATAAGAGAGAAGGAAAAAACATGGCCATATGGACAATTGAGCTGCGACCTAAGCTGTGCGGGTCAACTTGCTCTGCTGAAAGTCACCCATTTCTTTCTACTTCAAAAATACGAAGGGAATCCTTTGAATCATTTTGACAAAGCCTTTAAAGAATTTACAACAAGAGGATATCGACCCACACATGTCTGATCACGTTCACCCTTGTTTTTCTCGCCTCTTACCTACTGATTTTCAAGAAGACGTTGCCTGGAAAGTAATGACTGCAATGATTTGAAATTTGCAGGGTATTGATAAAAGGCTTTATACTGCGAATTTGTGTCTCGGGTTGGCTAAATTGGTATTTTCACTTTCCCTGTTGTTTTTTTATTGATGAATTAAGAAAGAATGAAACTGTAACGAATATTGATAGATCGGCATGGAAGAAGTCTAAATACTTAGTGATCTTTCCTCGTACCTCTATAATGAATATTCTAAGTTACATTTAGACAAAAGGGAGTTAAAACGAGCTTATTTATAACACGAGTAGCAGGCGACTCTTACCTTCACCGTGGCCGGGGGTCAGTGTTAACCGTGGACCCGTCAAAAAGTTTTCTTTTTCAGGAAATTATTTCAATATCGCTGATGAGTACTCTAAGAAAAAGATTCTAAGCTATATGCAAAGAAAGGACGCTAACGAAAAGATCTCTTCTACAGATGAAAAGACTGATCTTCTGAAACGCCTCTTACCTTGAGGCTGTTGACTTGGCTGGGACTGAATAGAGCAAGACCATAGCACGTCCAGGTTAAAAGGTACAAAAATTGATTTTTGCTGCAGTACGAAGGACACATACCAGGAGGCCAAACACAAACATACTCAAGACAATATGTCAATTTTTCTGGCGACTGTTTTTCACACTGTATGGTTCTGCAGTGATCTGTTTCTTCTGTCAATTTGATGAGTACTTGTCTTATCACCAAAGGCTGGTATCTACATCTGAGAGGAAGATTTTAAGCTACATGCAAAGGAGGGGCATGAGTTTATTTACAAAACGAACAGCAGGCACTTCTTACTATGTACAAGCAAGAGATTTATGATGTCACTTACCTTCACCCCGTCCGGGGCTCGAGTCACTGTGGCTCGTGCGGTCTACATCAGTGGGTACTTGAGGAACCTCCGCTTCCACCGATGGTGGTGAGATGTCCGTGCGGTGGCTGCTGCCTGACCTTCCCGTCTCTCCTTCCCGGGAGTCATTAGCAGTCTGCTTCGTAGGCTTCGCAAGGTCTGAATAAAATGATACAACACGATATTGTATTTTATGTTCTATTGGACGTAGTACAGAAGGCACCCGTTTTGCGTTGTGTTCTATAGAAGGTGGAACCTATGCTATAGTGCTTCGACGCGTCGAACGCTGGATTGGTCGAACGCTGGATCGGTCGACCAGTTTATCTTTACTCGCACTTTGCCATTATTTGTAACTAAAATTATGTTATATTCACGTTTTGTAGAAAAAAATTGTTTATAACAACAACAACAAAATGATTCCACAAATGAATAAACGTGGTTTTAATCGTCAGTTTGGTCTTTCCCTGCCGCTTCTCTGCGGCTACAAGTAAGGGCTTGAACATGATACAAAATCAACTGGTTAGAAATAGAAATAAAAGCCTCTTACCCTGTTTAGAGTCACTTTTCACCTCCCAACCATCGACAGTAATCGTCACTTGTAGTGACACATCTTCCTTTGGACGACCGCTCTTGTCCTCTCTCTTTATGCTGTACCAACGGCGGTTTGGTAAGCCGTCCGCGGACTGTAGTGCGGCTGCAACATCGATGGGTAACTCAGCGATGGTCGTGTCTTTGCACCGCTTCGCCTTACGCACTTTCAGGATCAGCGGGTATTCAGGCGTCCAATGGGAGAAGTTCACATCTTGCTCCCATATCAGAGCGTCAGATCTCTTTGTTTCCGTCTGGTGCCTCAGTTGGCCGTGGCGAACTGTTACCAAATACCTCCCCTGGTTCTGGCGTCCAACGTTCCCCTCATGAACTGTTATGTTGAGTTTCGGCTCGCCAGCCCACCGCTTGCAGGTGACACACAAGGACAGGGCAGTGACTACTGTGTGCCACGTAGCAACTGCCCTGTCAACAACACCCATTTTTAAAATCAAACGGGACAAACGCGGAAATTTTCGCAGCAATACAAAGCAGCCATGAAAAAAACAACTGTAACGCTATTGAGAATGCAGTACGCGTATTTCTCAATCTCAATGTTGTCTTCGATTGCTGTTCCTCAGCAAAGCTACAACAATATAGCTATTGTTCGAGAACATGATGTGACAATCGTAAAAACTTGTGTACATGAAACAATCCTTATTGTTCACCTTGGTAACCTTTGTTTGATAATTGTGATGGAAAAAAACGAACAATGTAAAAAGGAAAATGCGCCTGGTGCTTATCGCGTGTCTTTTCATCCGCTACATTGTGGTTGTTAGCTAAAATTCAGAGCTTTCTTTGCGTTATTAAAAATTAGATTAATTTTCACTCATTGGCAAATGTAACACTTACTACATACAAAATCCCTCCTCATCTCTTCATAATACATGTATATGGTGTGGATAGCTTTCGATTTAAATTTTTGGATGCTTTTTAATCCCTTTTTGGGTTATTCTCCTTCAGATTCTATACACAGACACACAAACGGCCTGCATCTGTTTGAAGATAAGATAACTGGCGACAACTACGTTTAAAATTACCGACGTCTGCTTGGAGAGCGCTGACCAGGCAAGCGGCATAAATGCAGTACCGCTCCCGACCGCGCCCTGCAAAGTGACTAAAACGACCGTCAAATTTCCGTCTTTTCGGGAATGGGGAAACCATGAAAGGCTCGCAAAGGGGTTTATATTTTTGAGGCTTTGATTTCGAAAAAGCGACCATTATATTTCAGATTAACAACATTTAGGACAGTTTACAAACTGGATATTGGATTAGTTTGTTAATCCTCCTTCTAAAAGAATACAAACTACATTATGATGTAGGCACAAAGATAACTGATTTTGTGTTTGTTATACCATGTTCTCGGTATCAAAGTGCTTTTGAAAACCTTCGTGATCTTTTTGAGCTCGTTCAAATCAGTTTTGGGGGGGGGGATGTCCAGAGGTGCAATTCATAAGATCTCATACAGCGTCCTTGATTAGATCAAGTAAAATTGTCCATCTGTGCTACTGAATTTGCAATGATGAAGATGGAATGATCTTTGATTGATTTGAAAATCCAAATACATATAGGGAGGTTTTGCCAAACCACGAGCATATATTGAATGGAACATAGTAAGTGTTTGAACCAGGGGCTCAATTTTGAAGCTGCTACCAATTTAGCTACAGAGACATCCTTGTTTGAAATTCAATTACTTCAAATCCAATAACCAACAAGTCCATTGGCTGTAGCCTAACATTGTACCATGTATCATAGTACAGCAGAATTGATAGTAAATCCATCTACTATGGATTTACTATCAATTCTGTTGTACTGTTTTGTGGTACTGTAATATGTGTACTGTAATACATGTATGTGGAAGAGTTGTACTGTAATATGTGGAAGAGTTTGTTGTACTGTAATATGTGGAAGAGTTGACGGACAAAAAGAAAACTACAATGTATGTCATGAGTTGCATATCATGTATGTTTTCAAATCAAATTACCAAAATACATCAAAAGTTACTGGTTGTGTCTTCATTGCGCCCTTCTTTAAGTTAACTGTATCCCAAATGTGTCTGCACTGGCATCTATCTTCTTTATCCTGGCCAATCCTCTCAGTTTACTTTTAGTTCATGCTTTGATAAAATTTATTGTCTAATGACGCCACCTAGCGGAATAAATGTGGTATGCAGTGTAAAGTTACAACCCTATTGGATTTTGCGTTCACGTAATGAAAGCGCCGTCTGGCGGACGTAGTAATAAACGTCACGTAACAACACCATGGACACGTATTGCCGACCCGAAGGTAGGCTTTCACTTCGCTGGTGACGTTTCCTTCCTATGTTATGTGCTGACATCACTAAGTCTATACAGTATAGCAAATACATTACACAGACTCTCAGGCAGTGTTGCTGATATTGGTCTACAAGCAGAGACAGCCATATACACAGGGATGGTAAAGTCGTTACAGATAATTATCAAGAACTCTACAACACTGACAAGTTAATCTAAAGTTTATACTATATTAAAATGATCGTCGAATCAATCGAGACTATAAAACAAAGAAACAAATATCAAACAAAGAAACCTGAACACTACAGTAGCATCCCGTTGGAATCATCTGAAGTACTCTTGTATTCGTGAATTTGTGTACTACAGAATAAGCGCAAGACCCGTTTCTTTCAGTTGCGCGTTTTGAGTGTGATACCCTCTCTCGTCACTAGGGGGCATTGTTATACCGTCTACTGCAGCCATCCGTAACAGTGGATTGACATTGCTTATTCATTTGGAAATATCTAGAAATGTGAATGTTACCATATGAATGCAGAATCAAGGTGCGACTGAGCACTATAATTTCGATTTTCTTGTTCTAGTTCTTTTTTCATTTATCAAAGAAAGCTAGTTTGATACAGGAAACATGATATATGTATGTACAAAATACGCGATCATTCGAGTGTGGTGTCACTAACTCAGAGAGGCAAGAAATTCAGGTTTCGGACCTATCTGATCCTACTTTTTACCATAAACAAAACTGCTCGCTGACAGAACTGCGTTTTACAGGCAAATGTTTCAAACTTCACACACGCCCCCTCCCCTTCACCTATTGTTTCCCAACCATGTGGCTAAGTTCGTTCGGTGCTATTTGTTTTTACGAATACCCGAGCGATCGGCTGGCATGGTGGGTTTGCTGAGGACGGGCTTTCCCAATGACTTGTTAGGAGGGCTTGGCCTGTCCGTTGATAGCAGAATCCCCATGCGTTGGTTGGAAGTATAAAAGAAATGCAAATGTCTGTCTCTCTGTTTATCGCTTACGTTCACGCACAAACTAACATCAGCACACCAACACTAACAAGGGGAGCGGGTAGCAAACCTTCACGTGGTGCTCTCTGTTAATCCTTCGCGGGAGACCAATTACTACATAACATGGCTTAAATCTAAATGATGGCTTCAACTAAAGCTGCGACCTAGCGATATAACAGCGTTCAACGAATATTGTAGATAAAACGATTTTTTATGCTCTGTGTTTTCTTGTCGTCTCAGTTATACCCTCACGGGTTGCACAATATGTCAATCATGAGGCCATGGGATACACAAATTAAGTTCAGGTCCAAGCGCGGTTGTGGTCTGGTTGAATGAGGGCCTAAATATAATATCTAGGGGTGGCGGAAGCACAAGCTCTCGGATACGAAGATGTCTTTCGCGGTAACTACAGACGCAGAGTCTGTCTTGTATTTTACTGTTCATTTTATTCCCACCTTCTCAAAAGCAGTGATTGACGTACAGATTGGTAAGTATGGCGCCAAGTGACAGCGACAGCAGTATTTGCGCTTTATGTCTCTCTCTTTCGAATGGATTCAATTGTCGTTATGAAGATTGTACATTAACACTTTTGAACTAAAACTTGGCACCGGAACACCGGCTACGCATCCCAATAGTTGATATGAAATCAACAGCAGTAAGAAAAAAAACAACTCCACACGTGATTCTATTAATGAATGAAGAAGATTTTTTATAATAGTAGTAGTTTAGTTTATTCTAGGTAGTTCTAAATAATCTAAGTACAAGTACTAATACTAGTGCTAGTGCAATAAGAGTATGTTATCTTGCTACATGCAACTACGAAGTCTATTGTATGCTTATATGTACTAGACTCAGTTGCAGTCTTCGAACG